>NC_091561.1:9866080-9869430 GCF_042767895.1 Penaeus vannamei | reverse complement strand
CTGAAAACCCCACAGAATTTTAGAAGTTTACCCTCCCCCAAAAAACATATGATCACTGCCAGATCAGCTGACCACCCACAACCACCCACTGGCTTGCGGAACTTAAGTGAAAAGATAAGACAGCCGGAGTTTGTCATAAAGAGAGCTGGCCAGACTGATAAAAGAGATCCAGGGATTGTCATAAAGTGCGGTGTTTCTCCTGATAACAGAGTTGGTAGATGGGTATTGAGCATCTTCTATTAAATTCGGGGATTTAAGAGGATGGGGTGAGGGGTGAGGGAGGGGTGAGGGAGGGGTAGGGGAGGGATGGGGGTGAGGGAGGAGTAGGGGAAGGGTGAGGGAGGAGTGAGGGAGGGGTGAGGGGTACGGGAGGAGTGAGGGAGGGATGGGGGTGAGGGAGGAGTGAGAGAGGAGTGAGGGAGGAGTAGGGGAGTGATTGGAGGGAGTAGGGGATGGGAAAGAGGATAGGGGGGAAGGGGGAGGGTCGGAGGAGGGGTTGGGTGAAGGGGGAGGGAGGAGTAGGGGAGGTTTGCGAGGGACGAGAGTGGGGGTGAGGGAGGTGATGGGGTAAGGGAGGAACAGAGAAGGGGTGAGTGTGGGATTTCTTTAGTGGACTTGGGGAGGGGGGGAGATTTTTTTCAAAATTCTATTTTCGTTTTTCTTTCATTCGTTCGTTATCGTATTTACTCTTTTTGACTGTGTATATAACAGTTACCTGGGGAAAACTCTGTCTGTCTGTCAGTCATTTAGTCAATTAGTCAGTCAGTCTGTCTAATTATTTGTCTATTACGTCTCTTTCTCCCATCTGTCTATCCTTTTTTTAAACTCTTTTTCTCTCTTTCTTCTCTTCCGCCACATTATCATATAATCACATTATCAAAACGACTTTAAATGAAAGTGACATATCTTTATATAGATTTATCAATTAACTTTTTATTCAGCTGAATAAAGTGCCATACATTCAGGGACTATATTTCTATTACATATACGTATATGATCCTTGATTTCTGGAAAGTAGGGTCAATACACTGATTAAAGAAGAAGAAGAAGAAGAAAGAAGAAGAAGAAGAAGAAGAAGAAGTAGAAGAAGTAGAATATGAATAATAAAAAGAATAAAAATAAGAATGAAAATATGTATAAGAACAAGAATATTGTGAAGAAGACGAAGAAGAAGACGGAGAAGATGATGATGATGATAAAGTAGAAGAAGAAGAATGGTAAAAGGAATAAGATTAAGAATGAAAATAAGAATAAGAACAGGAATAATGTGAAGAAGAAGAAGACAAAGAAAACGAAAAATAAGACGACGATGACGAAAGAGAATATGGCGATAAAGAAGAAGAAGAAGGAGACGAAGTAGAAGTAGAAAAAAAAAAAAACAGATGATGATCCGTATCATTATTGATCTCCGCCAATAATAAAAAAAAAACTTTGCCTCTCTCAGCATCAATTTCTCTTCATCTCCGGACTAGTGTATAACAGAGACCTATTTCCCCCGTGCGAATGAATCCCGCAGTAGCCTCTTTAATTAAACCAAAGTCAGAGCCACGCAAAATTAGAGAAATAAACACGATTGCATTGTCAAGCGATCTGTCGAACACCCGGTCCTCGTAAATCTCATAAGATGTTTTCCGAGAATATTGGTTTAAAAGTCTCTGGTCGGCTGTCAATCATTTTGAATACGAGATTAGCGAGCAGGGAGAATATTTGCATAATCAGGTGCGGTTTGTCTTTGCGAAGGGAAATATATTCGCGGAAATTTGGATACGTAAAGCACACACAAACAGACAACTAGGTTTCTATTTGTGTGTGTATTTTTTGTGTGTGTATGTATGTGTGTATATATATTTTTTGTGTGTATCTTTGTGTGTGTATGTATGTGTGTGTGTGTGTATCTTTGTATGTGTATGCATGTGTGTGTATGTATGTGTGTGTGTGTGTATCTTTGCGTGTGTATGTATGTGAGTGTGTATCTTTGTGTGTGTATATATATATATGTGTGTGTGTATCTTTGTGTGTGTATGTATGTGCGTGTGCATGTATGTACGTGTGTATGTGTATGTACCTTTCCTTCATAATTCCTACCTATCTATAACGACCGTAAGAAAGCATCACATATAACAGAAACTACTCTTTATGCGTTCCTCTCTCAGTTAACTCCTAAGTACCGCTTTGAGTGAAAATCAAACAGGATTACCCACGACAGCAAGACCTTCGGGGCAATAACAGGAAAATAATAACAATACCTCAGCATAAACGAGAAAATCGGGAAAAATCTGTGGTTTTACGTGTTAAATGCTGACTTGGGACTATTTGCAGCGGGTGGGTCGTCGGTTGGCTGGGACCGTTATGGCCGCGAGAAGACAGCAACCATTTTTTAGATTTTATTTCTTTGTTTATTCGTTTCTTTATTGATTCCTTGTTTTCGAAAAAGGGTGAAGATTTTGAAAGTCTGGAGGGGGGTGTTAAAAATATATAAACACAGCCATACACGAGCACATCGACACACACTCACAAACACACACACACACACACACACGCGCGCACACACACACACGCACACACACACACACACGCACAAACTCACACTCACACACACTCACACACACAGACACACACACACACACACACACACACACACACACACACACACACACACACACACACACACTCACACACACACGCCCCCCCCCACACACACCTCCCCCCTTCCCCAACCTTTAGAAAAAAAAATCACCTCATTCAGTAAACAAAGAAAAGAAATTAAACCAAAAGTAAATAAATGACATCTCGAAGAAAGAGCCAAAGAGGCGGATACAAGCCTCAGGGCGTCTTGTGAACGGCAGAAGTTGAACTAATTAGGTGAGAACTTCTTCAAGATCTTGCGGGGAAGTTTTATGCGTAGAGTTGGCCGTCAGATTAAGAAAAAAAAAAGGAAATTGGAAAAAAAGAGAGATTTTCTCACTTTCAGTCTCTAATTGGGATCATTTTAATAAGACGTTTCGAAAAAGCGCACACACCCGTACGTACACACACACACACACACACACACACACACACACACACACGCACATTCTGGCTCTCTCTCTCTCTTTCACGCCTAAAAATGAGAGATAGATAGGCAGTCAGATAACCATAAATTAATAAATAAACTGATAAATAAATATGGAGATAGACAAATGAATTAATGGTTAATCAGGTAGACGAAAAATAAATAAATAATTGATTCAATTCCTTAGTCATTCAGCAACTGAATTTTGCAAGGAAAGTTCGTTCATTCAGCCAATAAAATCAGTTGCAATTAAATGCCATCAGTATATCATCAACAAGGTAATTTATATTACAAGGAT
>NC_091561.1:9856080-9858580 GCF_042767895.1 Penaeus vannamei | reverse complement strand
TCTCATCCGAGGTGTTGGACGAGAAAGTTTGGTACTCGGGGCCGCGGTTCGCTGGGGGTTCGGCGGCGTTCGGGGCTTCAATTTCCGAAGAAATTTTCTTTTGACGGATGAGGGGCGGCGGGAGGAATTAGAAGTAGGCGGCCGGGAGAAAGTAAAAAAGGGAAAGAACAAGAAGAAGAATAAGGAAAAGAAAAAGGCGGGAAACGAGTGCAATACAGTGATTTTTCCACGACTGCATTATTCGGATTTATAGATATAGGGAAACATATAAGTCGAGAGAGGGTAAGAGAGCAAGAAAAAGAAAGAGAAAGAAAGAAGGAGAATGCGAAAGGGATAGAGAAAAAGCTAGAGATAGCCAGAGAAGACAGAGACAGAGAAGACAGAAACAGAGACAGAGACAAAGACACACACATACACACACAGACACAGATAGACAGACATACAGAGTCCATTCATCGTTAAAGCCCCTTTAACTGCTCTCAAAAAAAAGATAAAAAAAAAAAAAAAAAATCAAAGGCACATTACAAATCATAACAACGATTATAGAACGCCATTCGCAATTCGAACTTCGAATTCGAAAAAAAAAATAAAAAAAAATAAAAATTAAGAAAAAATAAACTAACATCGACAACTCGAACTTGACAAAAAAAGAAAAAAAAAGATAAAATAAAATAGAAAATTAAATTAAGAAAAAAAAAAAAAACTAATATCGAGGGCTTGTCAACAACCAACAAGAGCGAGGGCGGCATGGCAGCGAGGAGCGTGAAGTAGCTTTCACGCTGACCCCAGTAACTCCAACTTGACCTGGTTTGGTGTTTAGCAAGCTGGGGCGCCGCTGGGAAGGACTCGTGGTTGGAGGTATGGACGCAATACTATGTTTTATTTATTTATTTATTTATTATTATTATTATTATTATTATTATTATTTTTTTTTTTTTTTTTGGGGGGGGTGCTCTCGGTGCAATTAAATTATAGTTTTATTGTCTTCACTTTGAAAAGGGTGCTGGAAATATTTATAAGGAGGGTATGTGAGGGAAACGGTTTACTATTTTTTGAGAACATCTATTGAATGTGTTTCACTCTTAAGTAACACGGTTATCCATATATATAAGTGATGTTGAGAAACTGCTCTCTCTAGCTTTTTTCTTCTTTCTCTGTTTCTCCCTCTCTCTCACTTATTCACTTTCTCTCTCTCTGTCTCCCTTACGTACTTGCTTTCTCTCTCTCTCCCTCCCTCCCTACCCGCCCCCCCCCCTCCCCGTCCCACCATTCCTCCCTCTCCCTCCCCTTCCATATCCCCATCCCCTCTCCCACTCCCTTCCCTCTCTCCCAATCCCTCTGTTCCTCCCACTCCTTCCCCATCCCCTCTCCCATTCCTTTCCCTCTCTCCCACTCCCCTCCCTCCCTTCCCTCCCCTCCCATCCTCCCCTCTCCCATCCCTTCCCTTCCCTCCTCTGCCATCCTCCTCTCCCCACTCCCTTCCCAGTCTCCCTCCCCGTCTCCCATCCCCTCCCATCTCCCTTCCCATCCCTCCCCCTCTCCCACTCCTTCCCCATCCCCTCCCTCCCTTCCCTCCCTCCCACCCCCTCCCCAAGTGTCTCCCCAAGAACGGATTCCGCACATGAGAGCCTCTCACCCTTGCCGCATCGGAGCCACAGGATCACATTGCATCGGAATTTCGAACTCGGGGACAGAGAGTCTCGCGGCCGTACTGCAGAGAGAGGCCCGCTAATGCACGGTCTGTGGAGGGTGGTCTTGTTCGATGATGAGGGAGGGAGAGGGGGAGAGGGGGATGGAGAGGGAGGGATGGAGAGGGAGGGGTGGGGTAAGGGGAGAGAGGGTAGGAGGGAGGGAGAGGGAGGGGAGGAAGAAGGGAGGGAAGGGGAGGGGAGGGAGAGGGGGAGAGGTAGGGGTACGAGGGAGGGATGGAGGGAGGGAGGGGAGAGGGAGGGTGGGAAGGAGGGGGAGGGGGAGGGGGAGGGATGGAGAAGGGGAGAGGGACGGAGAGGGGGAGATGAATAGATATATAGATAGATAAATAGAGAGATGAATATGGTGAGGACTAGGATTTATAAGAGAGAGAGAGAGAGAGAGAGAGAGAGAGAGAGAGAGAGAGAGAGAGAGAGAGAGAGAGAGAGAGAGAAAGAAAGAAAGAAAGATAGAAAGAGAGAGAGAGAGAAAAAAAGAAGGGCCTGAATGACCTAACAGCTCTCCCTCACCACAGGCCTCCTACAGCAGACAGGCCTCTACTGTCCTTTCTAGCGCCAACGTGTCCTTCCTTCTGAATGAGACGACGAACTGCCTCCAGAACAAACAATTCTGACCCTTACCGTCACTCTCACCGAGTCCTCTATAACTATATTTTAACTCCTATCTCGTATATACTTAAAATGTTCATTAAAGATTGCACTACCTATATCGCTGCTTATGTAATCATCATTATTGTCGATATTTCTCATCAATTGTTTACAAATATTCTACCGACATACTTTCTCACCAC
>NC_091561.1:9848580-9851080 GCF_042767895.1 Penaeus vannamei | reverse complement strand
TTTCTCCATCTTTATTTTGTTGTCTCATTATCTTAATCTGTATTTAAGCGTGCAAGCCCGTTTTCTTTCTGAAACAATAAAAACACACACACAAAAAAGCCAAAAAGCTAAACAACTAAAAGTACAAAAAAATATAAAAAAAGAAAAAAGAAAAGCAAAGAAAAATATAAGGAAAATGAAAATGAAATAAATGAAAATAGTAGAAATGAAGAAAATAAAAAAGAGAAAAAACAAAAAGGAAAGAAAAGAAAAGAAGAGAAAAGTTATATCAAATAAAATCTGAAAAGCTAAAATAAAATGAAATAAAAGAAAAGAAAGAAATAAAAAAAGATAAAATAAAATAAAATAAGACAAAATAAAAACAAAACAAAATAAGATGAAATAAGATAAGATAAAATACAAAATCAAATAAAATAAAACAGAAAAAAATGAAATTAAGGAAGAGAAGAGAAAAATAAAGATAAAATCCGAGAAGTTTCTCCCTCGCCTCGGCTCTTCCAGCCAATGCATAGACAATGATGACCTTGACTTCGGACCCTCGGTGAGTCCCACGGCGCCCTGGGTGCTTCCTGACGATTGCCCTCGGGTCAGCCTCTCGGGTCAGGCTCTCAGGTCATTCTCTCTCACTCTCTCTCTCTCTCTCTCTTTCTCTCTCTCTCTCTCTCTCTCTCTCTCACTCTCTCTCTCTCTCTCTCTCTCTCCTCCTCCCTCCCTTCTCCCCACCCTACCTCCATCCCTATCTGTCTGTATGTATATATTTCGGGTTAACCTCTCGGGTTAGCCTCTCGGGTCAGCCCCTCGGGTCAGACTCTCAGGTTAGCCCCTTGGGTCAGCCTCTTGGGTCAAGCTCTCTGGTCAGCCTCTCGGGTCAGGCTCTAGAGTCAGCCTCTCGGGTCAGCCCATCGGCAGGTCTCTCTTCGGGTTTCTCTCTTTCTCTTTCGGTTTCTCCCTTTTTCTCTTTCACTCTCTCGGTCTCTCTTTTGGTTTCTCTCGTGTTCCCTTTCACTCTCTCGGTCTCTCTCTCTCTTTCGGTTTCTTTTTTTTCCTTTCACTCTCTCGGTCTCTCTTTCTTGGTCCTTCTTCTTCTCTCTATCTTGGTTTCTCTTTCTTTTTTCCTATCTCTCCCGGTCTCTCAGTCTTTCTCCCACGCTCTCTCTTGATCTCTCTTTATCTATATCTCCCTCTCTTTTTTTCTCTCTCGTTGGTTCTTTTGTTCTCAGTAATTTCTCTCTGTTTCTCTCTCTTTCTCCCTCTCTCCCTCCCTCCCTCCCTTCCCCTTCTCCCTCTCTTTCATTCTCTCGCTCTTTCTCTTTCTCTCTCTATCCCTTTCCTCCCCCTCTTCCGTCTCCTCCCCCTGCATTCTCTCCCTACACTCCCCTCCCCTTCCTTCCTTTGGCAACAGAAGGACAAGCAAAATCTGAATTCAATTGCCTTTGTCCATCCAGGCGCATCACCAATGTTTTTATTTTATTATTTATTCTATTTTATTTTTTATTTTTATTTTTTACCATCTAAACACCGTATTGCAGTCCGAAAGGTAAGTCGGGTGAACCAGCTGGAATATGGATTCACTTGGCATAATTGAATCGCTTTGGTGACAAGACAGCCTGAGTGAAAGAAAAGAAATGAAAAAGGAAAACAGGGACGAAAGAGAGAGGAAGAGAGAGAGGGAGGGAGAGAGAGAAAGAAAGAGAGAGAGAGAGAGAGAGAGAGAGAGAGAGAGAGAGAGAGAGAGAGAGAGAGAGAGAGAGAGAGAAAGAAAGAAAGAATGAAAGAAAGAAAGAAAGAACGAAAGAAAGAGAGTGAGAGAAAGAGAGAGAAAGAGAGAGAGAGAGAGAGAGAAAGAAAGAAAGAGAGAAATAATTAATTAAATAAATAAAGAGAGAGAGAGAGAGAGAGAAAGAAAGAAAGAAAGAAAGAGAGAAATAGATAGACAGACAGACAGATAGATAGATAGATAGATAGATAGAGAGAGAGAAGGAAATCAGTTTTATTAGATGTCAAGGAAACCGATTTATTTGCATTTTGTTCCAAGTTCTCCCAAGATGGGTTCGTCTCGTTACCCGTTACCAAGAGGAAATTGAAGATTCCCTCTGGATGAAATATGTGAGTTCTCCCTGCCCTACATTCTCTCTCTCTCTCTCTCTCTCTCTCTCTCTCTCTCTGTCTCTCTGTCTCTGTCTTCCTTCTTCTGTGTCTTTTCTTCTTCTTCTCTTTCTCTCTCTCTCTCTTTCTCTCTTCACACTTTCGCTCTTCTCTCTCTCTCTCTCTCTCTCTCTCTCTCTCTCTCTCTCTCTCTCTCTCTCTCTCTCTCCTCTCTCTCTCTCTCTTCTCTCTCTCTCGCTCTCTCTCGCTCTCTCTCTCTCTCTCTCATTCTCTGTGTGTGTGTGTCTCTCTCTCTCTCTCGCTCTCTCATTCTCTGTTTTTGTCTCTGTCTCTGTCTGTCTGTCTGTCTCTGTCCGTCTGTCTGTCTGTCTCTCTCTCGTTCTCTCATTCTCTG
>NC_091561.1:9836080-9841080 GCF_042767895.1 Penaeus vannamei | reverse complement strand
CTCCCTCCTTCCTCCCTCCCTCCTCTTTTTCCTGCCGTAGAAGACCACGGGAGCAGCCTAAGGGCGCGCGGCCGCTTTGGGAAAATTACGTTACAAGTGGCATCTTATAATCGCAGCTCGGAGAAGGATCAGGGATGCTAGACACGCGCGCCGCCGACGGGATCAGCATACGTCACGAGGCTGCGGGATGCGAAGGATGCTGGTGAATAAAGAACCTGGGATGGGCGGCTCCTTTCTCGCTCGGCCGTGGCTCGGTTGCGAGGTAGGGCGGGCGGTGTCCTCTGTGGGGGAGCGGGCAACGTGTGTGTGTGTGTGTGTGTGTGTGTTGTGTGTGTGTGTGTGTGTGTGTGTGTGTGTTTTCTGCGGTTGTTTCTCGGTTGTTTTTGCTTTGACACATTCCCGTGGTTTCTTCTTTTTAGTATTTCTTTTCTTTCAAATAACGTTATTTCCATATTCGTGTTTATTACTGCACACCTGATACAAAAAATAGTATAGTCTTCTATCACATACGTCATTATAAATAGGTCTTTAAAATAGAAGAAGAGAAAACACAAACTTACCGCGCTCTTCGTATCTTAAAACATTATTCCTAAGTATTAAACAGACAGTTTCGCTCTTCCACATTCCATTTGATTACTATGGCATTACCACGCTTTTGATATTTTAGGTATATCATCCTTTCCTTAAGTGCTAAACAACCATCCTCACCTCACCATACTATTACTATTTTAGGCCTATTACCCTTTCCCTAAGTGTTAAACGGACACCCTCGCCTTATCACACTTTTGTTAACAAAGTCCTTATCCCTGTGTCCCAGGTGTTGAACAAGGAGCCTCCCCCTTTCCTGATATTTTAACTGATACTTAGGGCCTCATTCTCCCGTGGTAAACACACATCCTCACCTTACCACACTTTTGACACTGAAGGCCCTATCCCCTACTGATACTGAAGACCCTATCCCCTACTGATACTGAAGACCCTATCCCCTACTCCCCAAGTGTTTTTACAGCCATCCCCGCCCTGCCACAGCAACCCTCTCCCTCTCCCTCTCTCACGCGCGAGACAGCCGAAGCCCCGCGGTCGGAGATCAGGAGCAGCAGCAGCAGCTAAGGGAGTGAGGGAGGGTAATGGAGCAGACCGACGAAGGCAATGATCCTTGGGTAATTGGCTGGTTATCCTGAGATATCCAGGCGTGATATCAGCGCCGCCCATCCCTCCCTGGGCTGCCTCCCGGGAGATGGTTGCTTGGGGGGGGGGGTCGTCGGAAGGGGGGGGGTATTTTCGCGGGGTGGAGGAGGAAGGGGTTGCTGGGAGGGAGGGAGGAAGGGAGGGAGAGAGAGAGAAGGAGGAGTGGCGAAGTGGAGGGTGAAGGAAAAGGGAGAAGAAGGGAAGGGAGGGAGGAGGGGGAAGTAAGAAGGGTGAAGAAGGGAAAGTGGAGGAAAGGAAGGGAGGGGGAGAAGGAGGGGGAAGAAGGAGAGGGTGAAGGGGGAAGGGAGTGAGGGAGGAGGGAGGGGAGAGAGCCAAAGGAGGGGAGGGAGGACAAGGGCAAGAGAGGAAGGGGGGGACGAAGGGGGAGGGAGGGAGGGAGGGAGGGAGCGAAGAGGAGGGGAGGAGAGGATGGCGAGGAGAGGAAGAAGGAGGGAAGGGAGGGGGAGGAAAGGGGGGGGAGGAAGGAGAGGGAGGAGAGAAGAGGAAGGGAGGGAGAAGAAAAGGGAGGGAGAAGAAAAGGGAGGAGAAGGGAAAGGGAGGAGGAAGAAAAGGAGGAGAGAAGAAAAGGGAGGGAGAAGAAAAGGAGGGAGGAAGAAAAGGAAGGGGAGAAGAAAGGGAGGGAGAAGAAAAGGGGAGGAGAAGAAAGGGAGGAGAAGAAAAGGGAGAAGGAGAAGGAGGAGAAAGAGAAGGGAGTGAGAAGAGAAGGGAGGGAGAAGAGAAGGAGGGGAGAAGAAAAGGAGAGGAGAAGAAAGGGAGGAGAAGAAAAGTGAAAGTGGGAGGAGAAAAGGAGGAGAAGAAAGGAGGGAGAAGGGAGAAGGGAGGTGCAGAAGGAGGGAGAAGAGAAGGGAGGAGAAGAGAGAAGGGAGGGAGAAGAGAAGGAGGAGAAGAGAAGGGAGGAAGAGGAAGAGGAGGAGGGAGAAGAAAGGGGAGGACTCTCAAGAGAAGGGAGGGAGAAGAGAAGGGAGGGAGAAGAGAAGGGAGGGAGGAAGAGAAGGAGGAAGGAGGGAGAAGAGAGAGGGAGGAGAAGAGAAGGAGAGAAGAAGGATGGGGAGAATATATGAGAGGATAAAGAGAAGAAGAGGAGAAGAGAAGGTAAAGAAGGGAAAAGGGAGAAGAAAGAGGAGTGGAGAAGGGAGGGAGAAAAGAAGGAGGAAGAGAGAAAAGGGAGAAGAGTAAAGGGGAGGGAGGAAGATAAGGAGGAGCAAAGAGAAGGGAGGAAGAGAAAAGGGATGGGAGAAGAGAAAGGTGAGGGAGAAGAGAAGGAGGGAGAAGAGAAGGGAGGGAGAAGAGAAGGAGGAGAGAAGAGGAAGCAGAGGAGAAGAGAAGGGAGGGAGGGAGAAGGGAGGAGGAAAAGGAAGAGGAGGGAGGAAGAGAAGGGAGGGAAAGAGAGAAGGAGGAGAAGAGAAGGGAGGGAGAAGAGAGAGGAGGAGAAAGAGAAGGAGGGAGAAGAGAAGGAGGAGAAGAGAAGGGGAGGGAGAAGAGAAGGGAGGGAGAAGAGAAGGGAGGAGAAGAGAAGGAGGAGAAGAGAAGGGAGGGAGAAGAGGCAAGGAGGGAGAAGAAAAGGGATAAGGGGGAAGAAGAGGAGGCAGAAGAGAAGGAGGGAGAAGAGAAGGGAGGAGAAGAGAAAGGAGGGAGGAGGAGAAGGGAGGAGAGGAGAAGGAGGGAGGAAGAGAAGGGAGGAGAAGAGAAGGAGGGAGAAGAGAAGGGAGGGAGGAAGAGAAGGGAGGAAGAGAGAAGGAGGGAGAAGAGAAGGGGAGAGAAGAGGAAAGGAGGGGGAAGAAGAAAGGAGGGAAAAGAGAAGGGAGGGAGAAAGGAGAAGGGAGGAGAAGATGGGAGGGAGAAGAGAAGGGAGGGAGAAGAGAAGGGAGGGAGAAGAGAAGGGAGGGAGAAGAGAAGGGAGGGAGAAGAGAAGGGAGGGAGAAGAGAAGGGAGGGAGAAGAAAAGGGAGGGAGAAGAAAAGGGAGGGAGAAGAGAAGGGAGGAGAAGAGAAGGGAGGGAGAAGGAGGAAGGAGGAGGAGAAGGGAGAAGGGGGGAGAGAAGGGAGGGAGGAAGGAGAAGGAGGAGAAGAGAAGGGAGGGAGAAGAGAAGGGAGGAGAAGAAAGAAGGGAGGGAGAAGAGCGAGGGGAGAAGAGAAGGGAGGGAAGAAGAGAAGGGGAGAAGAGAAGGGAGGGAGAAGAAAAGGAGGGAGAAGAGAAGGGAGGGAGAAGAGAAGGGAGGGACTCAAGAGAAGGGAGGAGAAGAGAAGGGAGGGAGAACACTCTCTAAAGGGAGGAGAAGAGAAGGGAGGGAGAATGGAGAAGTGGAGAGAAGAGAAAGGGAGGGAGAAGAGAAGGGAAGGAGAAGAGAAGGGAGGGGAGAAGAGAAGGAGGGAGAAAAAAAGCGGGAGGGAGAAGAGAAGGAGGAGAAGAGAAGGGGAGGAGAAGAGAAGGAGGAGAGAAGAGAAGGGAGGGAGAAGAGAAGGGAGGGAGAAGAAAAGGAGGGAGAAGAAAAGGGAGGGAGAAGAGAAGGAGGAGAAGAAGGGCAGGAGGAGAAGAAAAGGAGAAGAAAGGGAGGGAGAAGAAAAGGGAGGGAGAAGAAGGCGGAGGAAGGAAGAAAAGGAGGGAGAAGAAAAGGGAGGAGAAGAAAAGGGAGGGAGAAGAAAAAGGAGGGAGAAGAAAAAGGGAGGAGAGAAGAAAGGGAGGGAAGAAGAAAGGAGGAGAAGAAAGGAGGGAGAAGAAAAGGGAGGGAGAAAGAAAAGGGGGAGGAGAAGAAAAGGGAGGGAGAAGAAAAGTGGGAGGGAGAAGAAAAGGGAGGGAGAAGAAAAGGGAGGGAGAAGAAAAGGGAGGGAGAAGAGAAGGGAGGGAGAGGAGGAAAAGGGAAGGAAGGAGGAGGGGAGGGAGGAAAGGAGGAAGTGGAGTAGGGGAGTGAAGGGGCCGGAGGAAGGTTGATGAAAACAAACACAATGGAGGGACTTGTTCCTTAAGTGCTGGGGGGAGGGTGATGGGGGGGGGAGGGCATTGTTTACTTGAAGAATAGGAGGCTTGTTTTTAGCTCTTGTTTTCATTATAATCATATGAATTATATCAACGCGTATATATGGAAATAATATATATGTTCACACACACACACAAAGACTCATAACACTAATCAACACAAGTTACCCCCATCACTTCATTTTAACCTTATAAATACCTCAAATATGGTAAAAAACGTGATTTTTTCATCGGGAAATAATAAATTAGTATCGCAAAAATACGTATAGGAAGCACATAAACAAAACAAGCAACATATTTAAATGATAAACAGAACAAGCAACATAACATTTAATTGAGACTGACTTTTGCCATTACGCGGTCATGGAATCACTTACTGAGGACTTTTTGTCAATCTCTCCTCAGAAGTTTAATTAATTATGAATTAAATGATAACTGACGCATCATCAGGTATGAAATTCAATTAAACATGTATAGCTCCCATTTTCACCTCTTTCCGATAATGAAATATAATAAACGTTTAATAACAAAGGTTGACAAAGAATATATGTACGAGGCGTACATGCTTATGTAAGATTATTATGGGAGCTTGGGATTAACAATTTGGTGAAACACACACACATATGAGACAAAGAGATAGAGATATACACAAATATATATATATATATATATATATATATATATATATACATATATATATATATATATATATATATATATATATATATATATATATATATATATATATATATATATATATATATATATATATATATATATATATATATATATATATATGCACACACATATGAGACAAAG
>NC_091561.1:9796080-9801080 GCF_042767895.1 Penaeus vannamei | reverse complement strand
AGCGAAGATGGAGGACGCAGGATGAAGGAGGAGGAAGACACAGAGCGAAGAAAGAGGTAGACACAGAGAGCGAAGAAAGAGGAAGACACAGAGAGCGAAGAAGGAGGACGCAGGATGAAGAAGGAGGAAGACACAGAGAGCGAAGGAGGGCGCAGGATGAAGAAAGAGGAAGACACAGTGAGCGAAGAAGGAGGAAGACACAGAGAGCGAAGAAGGAGGAAGACACAGAGAGCGAAGAAGGAGGAAGACACAGAGAGCGAAGAAAGAGGAAGACAAAGAGAGCGAAGAAGGAAGAAGACACAGAGCGAAGGAGGAGGAAGACAGAGAGCGAAGAAGGAGGAAGACACAGAGAGCGAAGAAAGAGGAAGACAAAGAGAGCGAAGAAGGAGGAAGACACAGAGAGCGAAGGAGGAGGGAGACAGAGAGCGAAGAAGAGGAGGAAGGAAGACAAACAAAGCGAGGAAGAGGAAGGAGGAAGACGCAAAGAGCGAAGAAGAGGAAGAAAGACAGGCAGGGAGAAGAGGGAGGAGGAGAAAGACAAAACAGAGCGAGGAAGAGAAAGGAGGAGAGACAAACAGAGCGAAGAAGAAGAGAAAGGAGGAAGACAAGGAGAAGAAGAGGAAAAGAAGGAGGACAACTGAGAGCAAAGAAGAGGAAGAGAGGAAGACAAAAAAGGAAAGAAGAGAAAGAAGGAAAGAGCTACAGAGCCAAGAAGAAGAGATAGGACAAACAGAGGAAAGAAGAGGAAAATGGAAGAGATACAGAGGGAAGAAGAGGAGGAAGGAAGAAAACAGAGCCAAGAAGAGGAGGTAGGAAGACAAACAAAACGAAGAAAAGAAGGAAGGATTAAGAGGAATAAGGAAGACAGAGTAAAGAAGAAGGAAGACAAATAGAGCCAAGAATAGAAAGTAGGAAGAGAAACAGAGATAAGAAGGAAAATAAAGAATAGGGGGAAGAAGGAAGAAGAGGAATTAGGAAGACAAAGATACCTGATGATGGAATGCGACCTGAGTTAGATCCTCTTGAAAGGAAGAGAGAGAGAAGAAGAGGAAAAAGGAAGACAAAAAGAGCGAAAGAAAAACAGGAAGACAAAGCAAAGAAAGAGGAAGTGACATACAGAGCGATGAGAAGGAAGAGGGACACACGAAGCAAGGGAGAGGGGGAAAGAAAACAATAAAGAATTTGCGAGTGGCGGGACATGTCTGGAGTGAGAGAAAGAGGAAAGAATGAGAGAGGGAGAATGAGGGAGAAAGGATGGAGCAAGAAGAGGGGAGTGGTAGATAGACAAGGAAGAGAGAGGGTGAGAAAAGGATGATAAAGGAAAGAGGAAGAGCAAAGGGAAGAGAGAGACAAAGACTTAAACAAAGACAAAGACAGAAAGAGAGAGGGAGAGAGATGAAGGGACAAAGAGATAGAGAGAGAAAGAGATAGAGAGAAAGAGATAGAGAGAAAGAGAGGGAGGGAGGGAGGGAGGGAGGGAGGGAGGGAGGGAGAGAGGGAGAGAGGGAGAGAGGGAGAGAAGGGAGAGAGGAGAGAGAGAGGAGAGAGAGGGAGGGAGAGAGAGGGAGAGAGAGAGAGAGAGGGAGAGGGAGAGAGAGGGAGAGGGAGAGAGGGAGAGAGGAGAGAGAGGGAGAGAGAGAGGGAGAAGGGAGAGAGAAAGGAGAGAGAAGGAGAGAGAAGGGAGAGAGAAGGAGAGAGGGAGAGAGGGAGAGAGGGAGAGGGAGAGAGGGAGGAGAGGAGGAGAAGAGGAGAGGGAGAGAGGGAGAGAGAGAGAGAGAGAGAGAGAGAGAGAGAGAGAGAGAGAGAGAGAGAGAGAGAGAGAGAGAGAGAGAGAGAGTCAGACAGACAGACATAAGTAAATAGATATATAGACAGGTAGATATGCAGATAAATAAATAGATAGACATAAAGCCTTTTTTCGTTAACACCGTAATAGTCATATAAGGTTTTCTGAAAATTCCTATTCGCTTTGCATGTGTTTTTAGTTCTCTTCTGTACATAATCATCAACCACTTGCCATGGATTTTACACGCTCTACCTGTCAAGACACAATAATACAGGTGTATAACTTTTCTCCTTATCAACTCTGTGTGAAGATAGAGACATACTTTTCCATATTTTGTTTATGATTGAAAATACTGATTTGCCGTATGTGAAATATCTATTTGTGGGGAGATTTAGTTACCTTTAATATCTTAAGGTATTTTAACTTAGCATGCATGGAGATCGTTTGGTATTACCCTTGGTAAAATGATATTAGGGGAGAGGCAAGGAGAGGGGGGAGAGGAGAGGGGGGAGAGGGAGAGGGAGGAGGGAGAGTGGAAGGAAGGAAAAGATGGGAGTGAGGGAAGGAAGGAGGAGAAAAGAGAAGGGAGGGAGAGAGGAGAGAGAGACAGGAGAAGAGAAGCGAAGAGAAGAGAGACAGGAGAAGAGAAGCAGAAAGAGAGAGAGAGAGAGAGAGAGAGAGAGAGAGAGAGAGAGAGAGAGAGAGAGAGAGAGAGAGAGAATGAGGGAGGAAGAGAGAATGAGGGAGGAAGAGAGAATGAGGGAGGAAGAGAGAATGAGGGAGGAAGAGAGAATGAGGGAGGAAGAGAGAATGAGGGAGGAAGAGAGAATGAGGGAGGGAGGGAATGGATAAGGGAGGGAAGGAATGAGGGAGGGAAGGAATGAGGGAGGGAGGGAATGAGGGAGGGAGGGATATGAGGGAGGGAGGGAGGAGAAAGGGAGAGGAGGGAGGGAGGGGGAGGGAGAGAGAGAGAGAGAGAGAGAGAGAGAGAGAGAGAGGAGAGAGAGAGGGGGAGGGGAGAGAGAGAGAGGAGAGAGGAGAGAGGAGAGAGAGAGAGAGAGAGAGAGAGAGGAGAGAGAGAGAGAGAGAGAGAGAGAGAGAGAGAGAGAGAGAGAGAGAAAGGGAGGAAGAGACAGATAGATGGATACACAGTTGCCTATACTTACTTCAGCCCAAAACCGGAATGCAGTAAAAAATATTTCCTTAAAGTGGATGAAATTTGACGGAATTCTACCACTGCTAAAATCTATCCGAGAATGTGCATTATGTTCATGTATGCTTTTCATTATGCGCGATGTACATTATGTACACATTAAATAGAATATATCATATTCTCTGTGGCCACCGAATGTTATATCAGACCACAAGATTTCTCCCAATTCTACCCGAATTCTTTCCTTCTGCAAATATCCTAACCGCCATTATAATTTCAGTGACTCGCATGTACAAACACTGCACCAAAGACCGTTATTACATTATTAAACCCAGATTTCAGCAGAATTAATTGCCTGATATTACCCCTCCCTCCCCTCCCTCTCTCTCTCTCTCCCCCTCCCTTACCCACCCACTTACACCCAGTCCCCGCCACCCCTCCCTTTCTCCTCTCTCTCTACCCCCTACCCCTCCCTTACCCACCCACCTACACCCAGTTCCCCTCTCCTCCTCTCTCCTCCCCCCACCCCTACCCTATCCACCCACCTACACCCAGTCCCCCCTCCCTCCTCTCCCTCCCTTCCTCTCTTCTCCCCCTCCACCCCCCTACCCACCCTACCTACACCCAGTCCCCTCCTACCCTCCCTTCCCCCCCCTACACCCCCCACCCACTCCACCCCCACCCCCCAGCCTCGCAAACCCCTGAGACATCATGTACCGAACCCACAATTCTTTTTTTTCCTTCCTTCCTTTTTTTTTCCCCCCTCCTTCGCGAAAGCTCCTTCCAGCAAACATTTTGGAAATATTGAAAAGTCATTAAAGACATAATGGCTGACCCGAAGAAAATAAAAAAAGGGTTAGATTTCCCTCGGGATTGCTTAGTAACGGAGTGCGTGGCCTCGTTTCGAGTCACGTGTACAGAGCCGTGTGCACATTCCGGTTTGCAATTGCATAGGGATAACGGGTATTTATTTTTTTTGTCTATCTACTTATCTATTTATTTATTCGTTTGTATATCTACTTATTTACTCATTTGTTTGTCTACTTATCTGTCTATTTGCCTATCTACTTATTTAATTATGTGTTTGTGTATCTACTTATTCATTTGTTTGTCTATCTTATATCTACTTATCTATTTATTTGTTTGTCCATCTAATTTATTTATTCATTTGTTTGTCTATTTATTTATTTATTTGTCTATTTATTTGTCTATCTACTTATTGATTTATTTGTTTGTCCATCTAATTTATTTATTCATTTGTTTGTTTATCTAATTGTTTATTCATTTTTTTTGTCTATCTACTTATTCATTTATTTGTCTGTCTAGCTACTTATTTATTTATTTGTCTATTTACTTATTTATTTATTTGTCTGTCTATCTACTTATTTATTTATTTTCTATTTACTTATTCATTTATTTGTTTGTCTATCTACTTATTGATTTATTTGTCTATTTACTTATTTATTCATTTGTCTGTCTATATACTTATCTATTTATTTGTTTTTCCATCTAATTTGGTTATCTACTTATTTATTTATTTGTTTGTCTATTTACTTATTTATCTATTTGGTTGTCTATCTAATTATTTATTTATTTGTTTGTCTATCTACTTATTTATTTATTTGTCTGTCTATCTACCCATTTATTTATTTGTTTGTCTATCTACTTATTTATTTATTTGTTTGTCTATCTACTTATTTATTCATTTGTTTGTCTATCTACTTATTTATTTGTTTGTCTATCTACCTATTCATTTAAGTATTTAATTATTCACATGCTTCCATTATTAGCATTATCATTACGAGTTGAGTGTAAGAAGACATGCCTTTTGTTTGCAATTGCATAAAGAATTTTTCATTTATTTGTCTGTTTGTTTACTTTCTATGTACCCTTTTCTTTAGTTATTCAACTATGTATTTGTTTCCATCATCAGTGTACGAAGGCATCTACATTCCGGTTTGCAGTTGCATAGGGAAAAGTATATCTATTTATAAATTTTGCTTATCTATCTATCTATTAATTTGGTCATTTAATTGTGTATCTATTTCCATTGTTAGCATA
>NC_091561.1:9764026-9766526 GCF_042767895.1 Penaeus vannamei | reverse complement strand
AAAAAAGAGAAATGGGAAACCCTCCGAGTTAGCCGGAGAAAAAATATGAAATAGAATCTAGTCATTAAACTTTTTTTATATCAATTAGAATAATCCTAACCGCATATTAACTTTTAACACGTTACTACAAAAAAAAAAAAAAAAAAATCGTATTAATATGTTGAAATGAAAAATGGAAACCGGGAAACCCTTAAAGTAAGCAAAAAAAAAAAAAAAAAAAAAAAAAAAAAAAAGAAAAAAAAAAAAAAAGGAAAAAGAAAAAGAAAAAGAGGAATCTTTTTCTTTAATATATATATAGTAAGAAGAATGATCTTAACCGCATATCAACATTTAACACGTTACTGGAGAAAAAAAAACATACAAAAAAAAAGAAAAAAAGAACCCTGGAACCGTTAGCGTTAAGAGTTAGTAAAAAAAAGGGGAAAAAAAAGAAAAAAAGAACCCTGGAACCGTTAGCGTTAAGAGTTAGTAAAAAAAAGGGGAAAAAAAAAGAAAAAAAGAACCCTGGAACCGTTAGCGTTAAGAGTTAGTAAAAAAAAGGGGAAAAAAAAGAAAAAAAGAACCCTGGAACCGTTAGCGTTAAGAGTTAGTAAAAAAAAGGGAAAAAAAAAGAAAAAAAAATACAAAATGGAATCTCGTCATTAAACTTTTTTTCTACTTTTCTTTTTTTTAAAGTAATAAGAACGATCCTAACCGCATATCAACATTTAACCACATTAGTAGAAACACAAACAAACAAACATATCCTTACAAAAAAAAAATAAAAAAATAGAACCCCCCCAAAAACAAACAAACAAACAAAAAACGAAAACCCTAAAACCTTTACAGTAAAAAAAACTAAAACCTTCACAGTTAGCAAAAAAAAAAAAAAAAAAAAAAAAAAAAAATGGAATCTCGTCAAAAACTGTGCGGGGAGAGCCAGTCAATGGCCGCGTGTAGCTCAGTCTCGACGCAAACTTTAATACATTTTCTTACGTCTACGAAAATTTAAAGGACAGCCGTGTAATGACATTTGAAGCGACAGCTGAGAAAATGGTTAGGAATGATCATTAAATAAATTGTATTGCTTGCATGCTACTGCGCGTTTGCATATGCACTCCATTCGGGGTCTGTGTGTGCACTCGGTATGTAGACTGAACAAACAAATGCACACACTCTTTCACATGCACACGCACACACATACATATGTACAGACACACACACACACATATACACACACATATATATGTATGTATATAGATAGATAGATAGATAGATAGATCTATAAATAGATAGAAAGATACACACACACATATATATGAATATATATATATATATATATATATATATATATATATATATATATATATATATATATATAGGTATGTATGTATATGTATATATGTATCTATCTATCTATCTATCTATCTGCACACACACACACACACACACACACACACACACACACACACACACACACACACACATATATATATATATATATATATATATATATATATATATATATATATATATTGGTATGTATGTATATGTATATATGTATCTATCTATCTATATCTATCTATCTATCTATCTATCTATCTATCTATTTAACTATATATCTATCTATCTATCTATATGTATATATGTATATATGTATGCATGTATGTATGTATATATCTATCGATATATATGTCTATATATACACACACACACACACACACACACACACACACACACACACACACACACACACACACACACATATATATATATATATATATATATATATATATATATATATATATATATATATATGTGTGTGTGTGTGTAGTGTGTGTGTGTGTGTGTGTATGTGTGTGTGTGTGTGTGTGTGTGTGTGTGTGTGTGTGTGTGTGTGTGTGTGTGTGTGTGTGTGTGTGTGTGTGTGTATGTGTGTGTGTGTATGTGTGTGTGTGTGTATAGACATACACATTTTTCTGCCATCACGAAACGCACTCCTTTCCCAATCGGATTCCCCAAGACAGCGACGCAACCCTCGACGTCCATCGACTCGCCGCCCAAGCCATCACTGCTTCAGGATTCACATTTTCCTTCGTCGTTAATTCCGGGCGGAGACGTCGAGATGTTGTCTAAGACCAAAGCAAAGACGAAGAGGGGAGGAGGAGGAGGGAGGGAAAGAAGGAGGGATAAGGAGATGGAGGTATTGTTCCCTAAGTGCCAAGATCCTGATGAACTCCTTCGCCCGTGACAATCGTAAAGAGAAAGAGAGGCACCTGCTGTTCCTCCCAGTGCCTCCCAGTGCCTCCCAGTGCCTCCCAGTGCCTCCCAGTGCCAGGACGCGACATCTTCCCAGCGCCGAAAGAAAGTGATGTTCATTAATTTTGATCGAACGTGAAGTCTCGACCCGGAGGCTGTTGTCAACACTCTGCGTCTCCCTTGCTATTGCGCGTCCTGAAATAGCAACATAATTGCAGTTTGGTAAATAATTTCCGCCGTGTCGATAGTGGTCGTATTTCGG
>NC_091561.1:9734026-9736526 GCF_042767895.1 Penaeus vannamei | reverse complement strand
AAGGGGAAAGGAAGGGGAAAGGGGTAATGCATTTCCTCGGGAGTTCTCACCCCGCCTTCCCCTCCAAACACGACGCTAATGATGTATGAAAATTTCCTTCCGACCAAGCTGTTTCTCTTTCTTGTTGACTCTGGTGTTATTTATTTACTCAGATGTTCCTTATTCTATTATTGAAGCGAAGGAATAGCATTATACATCGCAGTCTTAACAAATGTTTAAAGATGTGTTCTTATATGGTCTTGCGGTTAAGTACTCCGAGCTGGAAAAACACAAATACCCTTTTCTTTATGAATAATTCAAATCTCTTGCGAGAGCCTTCATAACCATTAAGATGACTTATGCAACACTTACTCGGCTTTTGTTATCATGTGCACTGCAAAAAGTACACACACATATATATATATGTATACACACACGCATAAATACATGTATACATACATATATATGCGCGCACGCACACACACACACATATATATATGTATACACACACGCACAAATACATGTATACATACATATATATGCGCACACGCGCACACACACACACACACACACACACACACACACACACACACACACACACACACACACACACACACACACACACACACACACACACACACGCCCACATGCAGATATATGAAACAAACTATTTGTCACTTTAATTAAACTTACGTACTATTTTCTCTCTTTCCAGATGTTATGACCTGTGACTGACGTGTTCTTTTCGCCAGTGAAGATGAATTTCTTATTCTTATCGCGATGAAGATGATAGAACAATTACGAGAGTTATTGCGAGAGTTGAATTTAATCGACAAGAGATATTTCAATTAGGAACGTTAACCTTATTATACTAGTTTTACCGCTTAATTATCATGTCAGTTTGATATCACTATCTCAATATTTCATTTCAATCAGCTGATATTGCGAAGAATCACTTCACTAAATGTTTTATGATAATTCATATCTCTTTAAATTCCACTTTTAGATTCAAGTGGTTCAGCGAAAGTGCAGACCACGATAACCCCTTCAACTATGCATGACAAATGAGCAGCATGACAACATTACTATAATTTTTGAAAGAATGTCGTTTTGAAAGAATGTCACGTCGCCGCTAAAGCTTCTGAAAGAATAAACAGCGACAGTAAAGAAAAAAAATCCAATTTCTTTCCCTTAAGATTACGCAGATAAACACAACATTAACGCGCGAGGCAGTGTTACCACAATGAGAACTTGAAATGTGTGAAATTTACGAGCGAGATCCCCACGGACGCCTGAGGGAACGGAGAGAGGAACACGGACGTCGAGGTGTGGCAACGATGAAGCCAGGATCCTCGTCTCGGGCTGGAGGAGGCGCAGAAGAAGGAGAAGGAGAAGGGAGAAGACAGCTCAGCGCGACTCGGGAAGGCGCCGCCCCTCACGCGAGAACCCTCGGTCGCTTCGCCCCCTTCCGACTCTCTCCGATGCCCTGCCTGCTGGTGCTGTCCGCGCTGCTTCACCTCGCCACGGCTTCCGACGTCATCAGAATAGGTACGTATTTACTGGTATTTATTGGCCGCTGTTTATTGACTCCGAGCCGGACAAGTGGCCAACAATACCCGGCGGTCTGCGGATATGAAAGAGCAGGGACCCCCATTGTGTTGCTCGGGCGGGTCGGGTATTCGGAAAATATTTTCTCCTTTTGGGCTCTTTCTGTGGGGACTCAGCACGGTCGGTTATCTGTCTATCTGCCTTTCCATTATTTATTTACTTATTTATTGGCTCAGTGTTCCTTCAATAAATTTATTCATTCTATAATTCTGTAGAAAAATGCGGTCATTAATTGTCAAAAACGTTGTTTTATATAAAACATATAGCTGTTTTATGACATTTAGAAGGCAATGATCGCAGCGACATTCGAAGAATCTTTATAAATTGTGATAGTAATAAAATAAATATTGATAATAGCGATAATGATACTAGTAATTGGAAAAAGTATTAATAATAACGATAACGACAATGATAATGATGATATTACTGATGAAATGATAATAAAATGATGATGATAATAAAAACAATGATAATCCTGATAATGCGAAGAAGATGAGATGATGAGAGTAACAATACAGTTACTAATGCTAAAACAAATACCAATGCTAATACTAATATTAATATCAGTACCAGTATTAATATTAAAAATGAGGATGAGGATGTTGATGAAAATTGTAGTGATAATGATAAGGGTAGTAATAACGATATTGATATTAATAATAATGGAAATGATAATAACAGTGATAATAATAATGATAATGGAGATGATGATAATGATTATGATGATAATAGAAAAAAAATAATGATAAAAATGATAGCAAAAACAATAATGATGTTGATAGTAATGATAATAGTAATGTTGATAACTATGACAATAATAATAACGATGATAATAATAATAACATTAACAATAATGATAATAAAAGTGATAATAATAATGATAATGATGAGGGTATTAATAATGATAATAATG
>NC_091561.1:9714026-9721526 GCF_042767895.1 Penaeus vannamei | reverse complement strand
CTTTATTATATTTCTATTGATCAGTTTCTCTCTCGCTCTCTCTTTCTTTCTCTCCCTTATCTCTCTCTGCTTCCTCTCCATCTCTTATCTACCCCTCTCTCACTCTATCAATTTCCCTCCCCTCCCTCCTTCTCTCCATTCACTCTGTCTCTCTCTTACTCTCCCTCCCACCCTTCCTCCCCTCCTCTCTCTCTCTCTCTCTCTCTCTCTCTCTCTCTCTCTCTCTCTCTCTCTCTCTCTCTCTCTCTCTCTCTCTCTCTCTCTCTCTCTATCCCTCCCTCCCTCCCCCTCTCTCTCTCTTACCCTCTCCCTCTCTCTCCCTCTCTCTCTCTCTTTCTCCTCTATTCTCTGGATACTTTCCAAAATAACGTCTCGGGAAAGATATGGCCCCACCAGCCTGACCCAAACTTATTTTCCGTTCGTCAGCTCACGGACGTATCACTGGGGATACTATGACTAAAATCCAGCAAAAGTGAATGAATTTCTCCCGCGAATATGTGAATGGCAGATGGCAGTTAAGAAAAGGGGGTCGTTTGAGGTCGTTTGAGGTCGTTTGAGGTCGTTTGAGATAGATATCGTTGGTGGTCCTGGTTTGTTGTGAGAATAGTTGTGATGTCGATGATGAAATTGGTGTAATCGTAATAGCTAGAACAACAGCAATAAAAGATATGATAAAAGCGATGATGGGAATAAGACTATTGCTACTGATAACAGTTATGATAATGATAATGGTAAGGTAGTGCTTATGGCAGCAATGTTGATTTTGATGATGCTTATGATGGTGATAGTAATGATGATAATGATTATAACGATGATACTGATAATGATCATGATGATAATACCAACAGTAATAATAATGATAACAATGATAACAGTAATACCAAAAACAACAACCACAGTAACAACAACATAAAAGTAATTAATATGACAATGATGATGTTAATGATAGTAGTAATATAAATAGTGATAATTTAATAATGATATTGATGACATTAACTATATTAATCATACTGATATTAGTAGTAATAACAAAAATTATAATGGTAAAACTAGTGTTGAATAACTATGTTGATGAATAGTAATCATAATGATAATAACAGTATAAATGATGATGTTGATAAAGATAATGATGATCAATAATAGAGATTATCATGCTGCTGATAACATTGTTAGTAAACATAATGATGAAAATAATGATAATGATACTGAAAATGGTATCAGTGATATTAGTAGTGATGATGATAATAATGATAATAATAAAAATATTGATAATGACAACAATAATATCGATGGTAATAATATCTTCCTGTCTTTCTCTCTCTTTAACCCTCCTCCTTCTACATTTCGCCTCCTCTTTTCCTTTTCCATTTTCCTTTCCTTTCCTTCTACCTTTCTCCTTCCCTCTCTGCCACTCCCTCTCACTCCCAGACTTTTATTTGAATTTACTCCTCTCTTCCCACCTTCAGTCCTATTTCTGCCTTCTCCCTCTTTTATTCTCCTCTTCCTCTTCCTCCTTAACCTCTCACATCCTCCTTTACTATCATTGTTATTATCATTATCATTGTTATCATTATTATTACCATCATCATTGTTATAACTATTGACATTATCATCATCAATATTATCATTATCAGTACAAGTGTTTTATTATTATTATCATTATCGTTACTACTACTACTTCTAATGATATCATTATCTCTATTGTTATCATTATTACGTTTTATTTTGTTATCATCATTATTATGTTCATAATCATCATTATTATTGTGATTATTATTATTATTATTATTATCATTATTATTATTATTATTATCATTGTTGTTATTATTATTGTTATTATTATTATCATCATTATGATTATTATTGTTACTATTTTTACTATTATCATTATTATTATTACCTTTCTTCTTATTATTATCATCATTATCTATTATTTTTACTACTATTATCAATATCATTATCATTGTTATTATGAATACTATTGTTATTATCATCCTCGTTATTATAACTATTATTATTATTATTATCATTATTATTGTTACTATCATTATTACTGCTATTATTATTATTATTATTATTATTATTATTATTATTATTATTATTATTATTATTATTATTGCTATCAGTGTTATTATTATTATCATTATTATTATTATTGTTATTATTATTATGATTATTATTATTATTATTATTATCATTATTATTATTATTATTATTATTATTATTATTGTTATTATTATTATCATTATCATTATTATTATTATTATTATTATTATTATTATTATTATTATTATTATTATTATTATTATTATTATTATCATTTTTATTATTATTATTATTATCATTGTTATTACTATTGTTATTATCATTATTATTATTACTATCATCTTTATTATTAGTGATATTAGCGATTTTTTTTATTGTTATTATTGTCATCATTATCATGATAGTATTGATTTTTATAATAATAATGATAATAATGATGATGATAAGAATAATGATAATAATAATGAAAATAATGATAATAATGATAATAATGATAATGATAATAATAATGGTAGTGAACATAATAGTAATAATGATGGCTATGATAATGACAATGATTATTATTATTTTTGCTATTGTCATTTTAATCACTAAGATTATCCTCATTACTGTTAATCCTTTCTATTCCATTATCCTTATTAACATCATTAATATTATTGTTGTTGTTGTTATTGTTATTGATATAATCATTTTTATTATAGTCATTTTGCCTTTATTGTCATCAGTATCATTATCCTCATTTATCACTATCATTATAGTTATCATTATCATTATAGTTATCACTATCATTATTGTTATTGTTGCAACTTTTGTCATCATTATCATTATTGTTATTATTATAATTATAGCTATCATTAACATTATTGTTATCTACAATAATGAAAGTAATGATAAGAATAAAGATAATATATTCATTACCATTGAGGATTAATTTCTTTTTGGCCTTTTGTTCCAAGCCACGAGACTATAGTGAATCTTACTAATAAGAAAACGAAAGGGAGGAAGACTGATGATCTCATCTGTCTCGTCCTTTGATGAATTAGGAAGAGCCAATTTTCCTTCTCATTCATCAAGGTCTTCACCAACTGTGACCCATTGTTTCAGTGTAACCCTCCTCTTCATCTTTTGTCGTCTGGAGATCGAGGCAATGGCGAAATTCCTTGTCTGTATGTGAATCTTGGGTTGGGAGTCCGTAGAGTTTTGTCACCGACTTCCATGATATTGTATGTGAATCTGGGGTTGGGAGTCCGTAGAGTTTTGCTACGGACTTCCCTTACTTTGTATGTGAATCTAGGGTTGTAGATCCGTAGATTGTTTTAGGTGTCCCTTATTTTATATATGAATCTGGGGTTGTAGGTCCGTAGATTGTTTTATGTGCCTCTTATTTTGTATGTGAATCTGGGGTTGCAAGTCCGTAGATTGTTTTAGGTGTCCCTTATTTTGTATGTGAATCTGGGGTTGTAGGTCCGTAGATTGTTTTATGTGGCTTTTATTTTGTATGTGAATCTGGGGTTGCAAGTCCGTAGATTGTTTTATGTGGCTTTAATTTTGTATGTGAATCTGGGGTTGCAAGTCCGTAGATTGTTTTATGCCCCTCTTATTTTGTATGTGAATCTGGGGTTGTAGGTCCGTAGATTGTTTTATGTGCCTCTTATTTTGTATGTGAATCTAGGGTTGTAGGCCCGTAGATTTTTTTAGGTATCCCTTATTTTGTATGTGAATCTGGGGTTGTAGGCCCGTAGATTTTTTAAGCGATCCTTTACTATTGTATGTTAATCCGGGGTTATAGGCCCGTATACTTTTAGAGGATCTCCTCCTTTTGAATGTGAATTTAGGGCTTTAGGTCTATAGATTAAGTGACCCCTTAATTTTGTATGTTTAGCTGGGGTTGAAAGGCAGTGGATTTTTTTAAACAACCCTCGCCACCATAATTTTGTATGTTAACCTGGGGTTTCATTTCCGTAGAGTTGTGTTTCCTGAGTAATTTTGTTTTCCATTTCGTTGTTTTTTCCGGTTCTTTATTTTATTTTACTTATATATGTATTTATTCTTTTATGGCTCAGATTTCGTTTCCTGTTTAGTGAATCAACACACAGATTCGTAAACAGTTCTTTAAAGTTCTGTACTTCCATATGTATGAAGAAAATCTAATTGACGTTATTTTTATGCGTCCCAACCTATACACCCTGCCTCATTATCAGTTCTTAGCACGAGCAATAACCCCCACCCCCCTCTCTCTTAGCACGAGCAATGACCCCCTTTCCTTCATTGCTCTCCGAAAGCTCCTCGCTCCCCTCCTTTCCCCTCCTTGAGAAGGTCCTCGCTGCTGGAACTATGAATGCAAAGGGGCGGTTCCTCATTACACCGTCAGTCCTGTCGACATTGGCACTGATGCCTATAATTGAATGGCTCCTTGATGGCATCATGAGGAAATACGTAAAGCCGGATATTTCTTTGCCGTCGCTGTCAGCCACCGTTGATGGTTCTCCTGTGTGTCTGTTTGTCTCTGTCTTTGTCTCTATAACTTTGGTGCTTATTAGAAAGGGGTGAAGAAATAGATAGGGTGTTTAATAATCCTTAATGAATAAATGAAAAATAAATGAACAGAAAAACAAACAAACAAAAGCAAAAAAATAAAAATAAAAATCTCACAGGCGCGGACGTACACGACCATGCACAGGTAGGCTAATAAATATCACAAAACGATTCCTATAACTATTACCCGCCAATAGAAAGAAAATAAATAGACGTGATAAAAGAAACAAATAAAAAAGGAACATCTTATAAGATCCGTGGCAGAAGCCTCCGTCAGCGCCTGCGTCGTGAGGATCGAGGACACGAGAGAATGTAAAATGAAACGACGAGACATGAAGGGAATTTGATAGACGAGCCTATCATATTTTGCACTGTAACGACGTCGGTGGGTCGTCTGCAGCGTCGGGGAGAGGAAGTCAAGGTGTGGGAGCTTGTTCTTTAAATCTCCTTATTTGTAAGTTTCTTGTTCGTTCGAATGATCACAGTCAGCATATTCATCTTCAACATCATTACTATCATCATACTCGTTGTTATTATCATTATCGTTATAGTTGTATCGTCGTCTCTATCATCGCCATACACCACCATATTCTTACTCTTATTATCATCATTTTCATCATCATTGCCATCATCATCATCATCATCATCATCATCATCATGTATTTAGAAAAAATTTGGTGACGAAATAGTTGTGTTGATTTCATTTGTGAAGATAAACTGAATAAACTTTGCTGTTCAGTCTTCTTGTTTTTGTTCACATAAAAGTAAAGATGTGCTCTTGTTCAGTGCACTGTTCAGGAAGAAGAGGTAACGAGGCGGAAAGTTTGCAAGAAGTTAACAAAGGGAGTGTTCTACCAAACGCTGGGTTTTTTCACATGTAGTTCCTCCCCGCTCTCTCTCTCTCTCTCTCTCTCGACCTTCACCGCGCCCTCTCTCTCTCACCCTCCACCCCGCCCTCTCTCTCTCAACTTCCATCCCGCCCCCTACCTCTCTCTCTCTCTCTCTCAACCTCCACCCCGCCCTCTCTCTCTCTCTGTCTCGACCTTCACCGCGCCCTCTCTCTCTCACCCTCCACCCCGCCCTCTCTCTCTCAACCTCCATCCCGCCTCCTACCTCTCTCTCTCTCTCTCTCAACCTCCACCCCGCCCCCCTCTCTCTCTTTCTCTCTCTCTCTCACAGTCTCTCTTTCTCCGTCTCTCTCTCTCTCAACCTCCATCCCGCCCCCTACCTCTCTCTCTCTCTCTCTCAACCTCCACCCCGCCCCCCCTCTCTCTCTTTCTCTCTCTCTCTCACCGTCTCTCTTTCTCCGTCTCTCTCTCTCTCAACCTCCACCCCGCCCCCCTCTCTCTCTTTCTCTCTTTCTCCGTCTCTTTCTCTCTCTCTACTGTATGTATGTGTCAATATGCCTCTGAGAATATTTCTTCCAAGACTTTCATTAATATCTCGTTAGCTGGAACTAAAGCCACTGCCTTAATCCCTTTAGCATTTGCAATATTGGTCTGGAGGCAGATTCGCCGCAACCTCTGACATTTACCGTGCAAACCCCGAGATTATTTTGCCTCTATGAAAAAAAAAAAAAATATTGACGGACTGGCAGGTCACCGACACTTCATATTAAAGTAGAAATAGTAATGAGAAAAACAACGATAAACCAAATAGAATAATGGTAGATAGATAAACGTCAAGGAAAGAAAGAAAGAAAGAAAAGAACGTGAAAAAAGAAACAAAATATTGACGGACTGGCAGGTCACTTAACACCGACCCTTCATATTAAAGTAGAAATAGTAATGAGAAAAACAATGATAAACCAAATAGAATAATGGTAGATAGATAAACGTCAAAGAAAGAAAGAAAGAAAGAAAGAAAAGAACGTGAAAAGAGAAACAAAATATTGACGGACTGGCAGGTCACTTAGCACCACTTCATATTAAAGTAGAAATAGTAATGAGAATAACAATGATAAACCAAATAGAATAATGGTAGATAGATAAACGTCAAGGAAAGAAAGAAAGAAAGAAAAGAACGTGAAATAAGGAACAAAATATTGACGGACTGGCAGGTCACTTAACACCGACACTTCATATTAAAGTAAAAATAGTAATGAGAATAACAATGATAAACCAAATAGAATAATGGTAGATAGATAAACGTCAAGGAAAGAAAGAAAGAAAGAAAAGAACGTGAAAAAAGAAAAAATATTGACGGACTGGCAGGTCACTTAACACCACTTCGTATTAAAGTAAAAATAGTAATGAGAATAACAGTGATAAACCAAATAGAATAATGGTAGATAGATAAACGTCAAGGAAAGAAAGAAAGAAAGAAAGGAACGTGATGCAACTGTAACAGCTCTTCCACATGTCCGGAGAAAATCAAATATCACAGAACTGCGGCGAAATTGAACGCGAACTCGAATATACGAGCATCGAACACCAGTAGATAACAAATCTTCCCCCCCGCCCCCCCTTCCCTATAAAAAAACATGTCTAACGCGACTCGGGGAACGACGGCTCGCGCGGCTGTCTCCTTCTCGCTGGGTATCGGAAGCCCCTCACGACTCCCGTTCGAACCGCGCACCGAGAGTATAACGAAGAGTATAACTTCGAGAGGGCATTATGCAGTAACTTCTCTCTGCCCGGCCTTAATGTCTTCTCTTTCCTGGATCCGCTCTCGCTTACCGCACACGGAGCCGTCCGCTTTGTATAACCAGCCGACTTGTCTGAACCATTGGCGATTTTACTGTACTGGATATACGCACGTTTTTTTTTTCTTTCTTCTTTATGCGGGTCCTGGTCTGCTCTCCTTTGGAAATTGTTTTCAGGTTTATCGGGTGTTTTCGGCAACCAGGCACACGAACGTAAATGGCCTCCTCACATAGACACGTGTACGCAAATATCCTCCTCACACAGACACATGTGC
>NC_091561.1:9706526-9709026 GCF_042767895.1 Penaeus vannamei | reverse complement strand
TGGTGGGAAAATAGACTTATTCTTCAAGGACGACGACGACGACAAAAAAAAAAAAAAAAAAAAAAAAAAAAGAGAGAGAGAGAGAGAGAGAGAGAGAAAGGAAAAAAGTAGTCGTCAGCATTGTTAAGAACCGCAGACGTGTTCAGCCCTCCTCATTACCATCCAAGTTTTAGTCGTTTGTACCGTCGTCAGCAACAATTTACCCGCAACCATAATCCTCACAGATTTTCGGACTCCGAGTCACTTTAGAGAAATGTGATGTTATTTTGAGAAAGAATGAGAGGTAGATGGACTGCGGTTTGATTGAAAGGCGTGGTGGGCTGTGTGGTTTTGTGTGTTTTGTGTGCGCGGGGGGGGGGGGGGGGGGGGGGGGGTATGGATATGTGTGGTTGGTTTGTGTGTGTTTGTGCGGGTAGGTATAGGTGTGTGTGTGGTTTTGTGTGTGTGGGTTATGGGGGGGATATGGATGTGTGTGGTTGGTTTGTGTGGTTGGGTAAGATATGTGTAGTTGTGTGTGTGTGGGTGGGAAGTGTGTGTGTGCGTTTGTGAGGGTGGGATGTGTGGGGGTGTGTGGTTGGTATGGTGTAGTGTGTGTGTATTTGTGTGGGTAGGTATGGGTGGGATATGTGTGTTTGTGTGTGTTTGTATGAGTGGGTATGGGAGGGATGTGTGCGGGTGTGTGGTTGTATGTGTGTGTTTGTGTGGGTGGGTGTGGATAAGATGTGTGTGGTTGTGTATGTGTGTGGGTAGGATATGTGTGTGTGTGTCTGCGTTTGTAGATATTATTTCTGGGATTTTCATCAATATTTCGTCAACTGGAATCAAAGTCTCTTAATCCCTTAACTATTTTCAGCACTGACTTGTTAGTTATGCAAAATGACGGCGGAGTGTATGGCGAAAATTAGGATTCTTTTCCCTTTCTCTCTCTCTCTCTCTCTCTCTCTCTCTCTCTCTCTCTCTCTCTCTCTCTCTCTCTCTCTCTCTCTCTATATATATATATATATATATATATATATGTGTGTGTGTGTGTGTGTGTGTGTGTGTGTGTGTGTGTGTGTGTGTGTGTGTGTGTGTGTGTATTCATTTGTGTGTTTATGTATATATGTACAGAGAGATACATAGACAAAAAGGACAGAAAGATAGGTGTGCGTGTGTGTAAACACATGCATGAACGTGTACACACGCACATATATGCATATTCATACACATGTATATTCATATTCACATTAACATATCATCCTTAGGCTGATTTTCCCAACTGGATTTAGAAAAAGAAAATATTTCCCATTAATGACCGTAATAATACGTTCAGACTTAGGGAAGGAACGGACCCATCTTCAGTACAGGATTTAGAAGAAAAAAATATTTCCCATTAATGACCGTAATAATACGTGCAGACTTAAGGAATAAATGGACACATCTTCAGTACAGGAGTTAGAAAAAGAAAATATTTCCCATCAATGACCGTAACCATACGTGCAGACTTAGGGAAGGAACGGACACATCTTCAGTACAGGATCTAGAAAAAGAAAATATTTCCCATCAATCGTAATAATACGTGCAGACTTAAGGAATAAATGGACACATCAGTACAGGATTTAGAAAAAAAAAATTCACCATCAATGACCGTAATAATACGTGCAGACTTAAGGAATAAATGGACACATCAGTACAGGATCTAGAAAAAGAAAATATTTCCCATCAATCGTAATAATACGTGCAGACTTAAGGAATAAATGGACACATCTTCAGTACAGGATTTAGAAAAAGAAAATATTTCCCATCAATGACCGTAATAATACGTTCAGACTTAAGGAATAAATGGACACATCAGTAGAGGATTTAGAAATTTAGATTTAGAAAAAGAAAATATTTCCCATCAATGACCGTAATAATACGTGCAGACTTAGGGAAGGAACGGCCCCATCTTCAGTACATTCCTATTCAAGAACCGCGAGATTAAAAGAGCAAAATTCGACGCTGTCAGCAGAGGTGGCAACAATGCCGGAGCGGCGGCCCTCGTGCCTGCCTGGCCGATGCTGATCCGACATCTTTGGTTATTGATTGATGTTAAATGGCAGTCAATTTGTTTTTACGGTTGGGAGACTGCGGTAAAGCCAATTACTTCCGGATAAGAGGGAAAAAGGGAGGGGAAATTTGGAAAGAAAGAAAGATGGGAAGGGTAGGAAAGGAAAGGGCGAGAGGAAGGAAGGGGAAATTGGCTGGGAAATTAGAAAAAAAAGGGTGATTTGGTAGTTTGGTAAAAAAAAGGTGTCGGGATGGGACGTAGGTCAGAAGAATGGAGGATTAAAAGAGAGATTAAGCGGAAGAGAAATAACATAATGCCGATGATGGGATAGAAATGGTAAAGAGGAAGAGAAGGAAATTGAATGAAAAGGTTAAAAGATCTGATTAGAAACCAAAATAGACAATAATGAAGAATAATCCCCCTCCCTCTCACCTCCCCTCCCCCCCCCCAAATAAAAGTAAAAAAAATGTT
>NC_091561.1:9679026-9701526 GCF_042767895.1 Penaeus vannamei | reverse complement strand
ATAATGTAAGTAAGAAAGGAAGAAAGTAAGTGATGAAGAGTGGAAGAAAGAGAGTAGAGAAGAGTGGAGAAGAATTATACAAATGAGTGGAGAAAAGTGGAAGAGTAAGTAAGTAAAAAAATGGGATAAAGAGTAGAAGAAAAAATGTGGAGAAGAGTGATATGAATGAGTGGAGAAAGATGGGAAAGAGAGAATGGAGAAGAACAAAGAAAGTGAGTGAGAAAGAATGAGGAAAATCAGCGGAGTAGAATAAAGAACGTGAGTGGAGAATGAAGAGTGAAAGGGTTAAAAAGGCGAATGGGGAACAGCAACGAAGCAAGAAGAGTGAAGAGGGTTAAGAAATACTAAGAAATGAAAAAAAGAAAAGAAATATGTATAAGCTAATAAGAATTATGTATTCATATATGTATATGCATATATATATATATATATATATATATATACATATATATATATATATATATATATATATATATATATATATATATATATATATATACATATATATATATATATATATATATATATATATATATATATATATATATATATATGAATATATATATATATATATATATATATATATATATATATATATATATATATATACATACATATATTTATATATATATATATGTATATATATATATATATATATATATATATATATATATATATATTATATACATAAATGACGTATATATATATATATATATATATATATATATATATATATATATATATATATATATATATATATATATATATATATATATATATATATATATATATATATATATATATATATATATATATATATATATATATATAAATGTATATTTATGTATATATATATATATATATATATATATATATATATATATATATATATATAATATATATATATATATATCTATATATATATATATATATTTATATATATATATATATGTATATATAGATATGTATATATATATATATTTGTATATATATATATATATACACACACGCATGTATATCCAACTATATGTACATATTCATGCATTTATATATATATATATATATATATATATATATATATAATATATATATATATATATATATATATATATATATATATATATATATATATATATATGTTTATACACACACATATGTTTATACACACTTGAAATGTCTCACGCACAAAAGGAATTTGAGATAAAACGAATTTAAACAGCTCCCCCCCCCCCTTTGATGAAAAAATAAAAAGCTACCAAGAGTGTTTAGAGTCGAAAGTTCCTTTTGATCTAGAGTTTCTTAAAGAGAAGTAAAAAGACGGGCTAATAGGCAATGAATATGACTGAATGATTACTGCAGTCTCTATATATGCATGTAGCTCTCTCTCTTTCTCTGTTTGTCTCTCTATCTCTCTGTATCTATCTCTCTTTCTTTCTGTCTCTCTCTCTGCTTGTCTCTCTCTCTCTCTCTCTCTCTCTCTCTCTCTCTCTCTTCCACATTGATTGAATAGCACTAAATCTAATTTAATGGATTCTCTCAATATCTTATAGGCCCAATGCAACTTCTCTTTAGAATCCTCTTCGCAAAACCCAGCAGTGCAAGCAAAATTAGAACCAAGAGCTTGAATGTGAATAAAGAGTAATTAGTTGAACATATAACGATGGATAGAACCTTGCAGATCCAATCAAGGACTGTAGAATTTGTGATTACCCTGTCAGATATCTTCAGAGGGAGAAATTGCATTATGGTCTACCTGTGCAGGTGAGCAAAGGTCTAAACCGTAATTTTCTGTACACGAAATAGGTTGTTGCCGGTGTTATAGAGGGATACAAGGCATGTGATGTAATGTCTTTTGATATATTCACCTTTATGCAAGAGAGAGAATGACCCGCAGTATTTTTTTTTTTAAGTAAATCTTTTCAGGCCCCAATATTAATACCAAGCTATGTTCAGAAATCTATTCAGTAAGTAGATAGGTGTACTGCAGTCCCGGATTATTTTTCAAATGACACTTAAGCGGTTCAAATGATCAGTAGCATAGCGATATCACTGGAAATGAGATCATGTTGATTAATAAGCAGAAATGTAATTTGCTTATTTCCAAATCTATGTATGAAATGTATTTTTCCCCAGATGGTACACGTTTTGCTTTAAAAGAAAGTTGTTTATCTGCACTTTTTTATTCATAACTACTCATGTATATATATATATATATATATATATATATATATATATATATATATATTTATAGTTATATATATAAGTATATACATATATGTATATATTTACACACACACAGACACACACACACCCACGCACACACACACACACACACACACACACACACACACACACACACACACACACGCACACACACACATACATTTTTTCCTTTTCTTTATTTATATATATATATATATATATATATATATATATATATATATATATATTTATATATATATATATATATATATATATATATATATATATATATATATATATATATATATATATATATATATATATGTATGTATATGCACTCACATACACACACATATCTAGCAATCTATCTTTCTCTCTCTCTCTCTCTCTCTCTCTCTCTACTCTCTTTCTATATATATATATATATATATATATATATATATAGATATATATATATATATATACATATATATACATACATACATATATATACATATATATATATATATATATATATATATATATATATATATATATATATATATATATATATATATATATATATATATATATATATATATATATATATATATATATATATATATATATATATATATATATATATATATATATATATATATATATTATATATACATACATATATATATATATATATATATATATATATATATATATATATATATATATATATATATATATATATATATATTTATATTTATATACATATATATATTCTCTTCTTATTCTTTCCAGTATCTGCTCAGCAAAAGAAAACTAGTTTTAAGTTCAAGACAGCATACTGATTGATCCATCAATCATATTTCAGAAAGTAATAACACTTCCCTTCGCTATTCAAAGAACTTACATTTTTTCTTGAAGATTGATGTCTTTCCCTATCTACAGCATCGCAACCTCTCTCTTTGAACTGCCATTTGTCATTTTCTGTTGAACATCTGCAATTTGAACATTTCTTATTGAACTTCTCCATTTTCTGTTTGTTTTATGAGATACACGTATGGCAATAGTGTACCAGTTTGCCATTTGTGTTAAGAAATGATATCTGTCTCTTTCACTCTGTCTTTCTCTCTCTCTTCTTCTTTCTCCCTCTGTCTGTTTATCTGTTTATTTGTATGCCTGTCTCTTTCTCTATCGCTCTCTCTCTCTTTCTACCCCTCCCTCTCTCTCTCTCTCTTCTTTCTCTTCTTCTTTCTATCTGTCTGTCTGTCTGTTTTCCTCTCCCTCTCTCTCTCTCTCTCTCTCTCTCTCTCTCTCTCTCTCTCTCTCTCTCTCTCTCTCTCTCTCTCTCTCTCTCTCTCTCTCTCTCTCTCTCTCTCTCTTTCTTTCTCCCCCTTTCTCTCTCTCTCTCTTCTTCTTTCTCCCCTCAACTTGTATATCAACAGAAAATAATAATTCGAGATGAAACATTGAATTCATCAGAGAAAAACTTTGAAGCATATCAACATTCCAAAGAAGATTTTCTACATTTTTCTAATGTCCATATTTGAAAAAGAATCATCAAACGAGAAAAAAAAGAGATATACTCTGAATTCTCGAAAGCAAAAAAAAAAAAAAAAAAAAAAAAAAAAAAAAAAAAAAAAAAAAAAAAAAAAAAAAAAAATGTGTTGATGAGGAAATGAACTCGAAAATGATAAAATGGCAATATATGAGATGGAAAGTGTTTGTGAACGGAAATATCGAATGTTACACGATCTATTGTGCAAAGCAAGGGTAGCTATGTTTTTTCCCAAGAATTTTCAAAAGGTTTCGTTCGGCACCATTTATATAAAGAATGGAAATATATGTCGGATCATTCAATAAAACATTTCTCTTTAGTCTCCCCTTCTTCAAATATAGAAAATGTGATAAGATAAGATTATATCGATGATGAGGATGATTAATAATAATAGTAATATTAATGATGATCATAAAAGCGGTAATGATGAATACAATCATAGCAATGATAATGACAGTAATAACAAAATATATTGATTATGAAGGTAATCATAATGATGATAAAGATAATGATAGAACCCATTTTCTGTAAATTTCTTCATTTTTTATTATAATTCATCTTATATATATTCATATGTATATATATATATATATATATATATATATATATATATATATATATATATATATACATATACACACACACATATACATGTATACATATATATACATATATACATACATAAATGTATGTATATATATATATATATATATATATATATATATATATACTTATGTATATATATATATATATATATATATATATATATATATATATATATATACTTATGTATATATATATATATATCTACATATATATGTATATATATATATATATATATATATATATATATATATATATATATATATATATATATATCTATATAATTATATATATATATATACACACACACACACATAGCTCTGCCAGCAAGTTACCCACGACGAGATTATGTTAACAGAAGATAAACGGAAGATAAAAAAATGTTTTCTGTCTCAAATATCCAACAACTTCTCGTTATAAATCCCACTTCCCTCGACCCTGGCCGCTGGCGCCCTCCATCCACGCGGAACAGAACAGCTACACTTACACGCTGTTACGCAATCTCCGCTGTACAAAACAATGAGCGTTTGTCTTCCCAGGGAGAGGCATTTCCGGTGACAAGAGCACCTGCAACTTCGGGCAACGTTGCATTTCCAAATCGCCGAGGAAAAAGGAAGAGAGAAAAAGAAAAAAAAAATGTAGTATAGATAATCATTATTTGGGGGAAATGATGACTATTGCATGTATTGCATTCGCTACTTAAAGGGAATGTAAAGAGTGTTTTTTTTTCAAGATTTTAATTCATGAAGATTGCAGAGATAACTGGTTTCCTTACGGTTTTAAACCCAAGTAAGTAGTAATACTAATTTTAGTAACTATATTGATAATTGTAATGATGATGATGATAATGAAATTGATAATAACAATGATAACAATAATAATAACTACGACAACAAAATATCATTAAGACGACTAATAATGATAGTGCTACTACTACTATAATGATAACAATAATAATTGATAAATGATATCAACGGCAGTAACAATAATAATGAGGATGAATATGGTAATCATGAAATTTGGACGATGATGTGATGATGATATTGATAATGATAAGGATGATGATAACGATGATGATGATGACAACGATGATGAAGATAACGATGACGATGACGATGACGATGATGATGAAGATGATGATGCTGCTGATGATGAAGATGATGATGCTAATGACGATGATGATGATGACGATAATGATGGTGATAACGATGACGATGAAAATAATAATGATGACAAGAGCGTCAAAAAGAAAAGAAACGAAAAATAAATGCTAATCCGGACACATTCACTTGATATCTAAACGTTCATGATAAAAGATAATGAAGAAATAAAAGAAAAAAAAGGAAAAAGAGAGAGAGAGAGAAAGAGACAGGGAGAGAGAGAGAGAGAGAGAGAGAGAGAGGGAGAGAGAGAGAGAGAGAGAGAGAGAGAGAGAGAGAGAGAGAGAGAGAGAGAGAGAGAGAGAGAGAGAGAGAGAGAGAGAGAGAGAGAGAGAGGAGAGAGAGAGAGAGAGAGAGAGAGAGAGAGAGAGAGAGAGAGAGAGAGAGAGAGAGAGAGAGAGAGAGAGAGAGAGAGAGAGAGAGAGAGAGAGAGAGAGAGAGAGAGAGAGAGAGAGAGAGAGAGAGAAACACATGAAAGTAAATCCCAATACATAGAAACACCCCTCCCCCCCCCAAAAAAAAAAAAAAATCCACACAAACCCAGAAAGTCCGACCGACCGAAACAAAAAGAAAACGAAGGAAAAGGTAAAAAGGAAAGGGAATGAATTACAGACACAAGGACCCGCATACAGACACACACACGCCCGCATACGCCCACAGACCCTGAAACGTTTATGAACGAAGCAAACACACAAAAAAGGCGAACGATAACTGATACGAGGACTGGAAAGCTAAACAAATTGAAATTTCTGAAACGTTTACGGGTGAAATAAATAAATGAATAGAAATAAATACATAGATAAGATAACCAAAAATAGATAGGTTGAGAAATAAATAGATAAATAAATAAATAGAAATAAATAGATTGTGATATAAATACATTGATAAAATAATGAAATAATAGATAGATTGAGAAATAAATAGATAGATAAAATAATTGACAATTAAATAGATTGAGAAATAAATAAATAGATAAAATAATAAAGGTATAAATAGATGAATAAATAAATAGAATAAAAAATGAATAAGAAAAGACTATTAGAAAGAGTAAAGAATGAATGAAGGTGGCAATAAAAAATGAAAGTGATAATGAAAGAGAGAGAGAGAGAGAGAGATAGAGATAGATAGATAGATAGATAGATAGATAGATAGATAGAGAGAGAGAGAGAGAGAGAGAGAGAGAGAAATATTGGTTTACTCCAAAAAGTAAGAATAAAGACATATACTACTGTACAAAGACCACCAAATCCACGTAATCCAAAAACATAAAATAAAAGAGAAAGAAAGAGAGAGAAAAAAAGAAAAAAAAAAAGAAAAAGTAACTGAAGAAACAAAGAAAGAAAGACAGAAAAAATTCCAACATAACCCCAGAAACACGAAAACATTTACGAAACGAAGCAATAAGAAAAGGAATAAAAAGATAAAGACGAAATACGGAGAGAAGGACTTCGAAACCCGCATAAAACGGCGTTGTGTCTAAAACGTTTTTGAATATTAAAGAAACACAAGGCAGATACGTTTCCCAGACATCCAATTCGCTGTGGCTATCGGATAAGCCCCGCGTTCGGTGTACCAACAGGAACGCTCGTCCGGTGTCGAAAAATGATCAGTTGGGAGGACCGAACTCTCTCTCTTTCTATGTTTCTCTTTCTCTTTCTCTCTCAAGCTCTTTGTATGTCTCTCTCAAGTTCTTCCTCTCCCACTTTCTCTCTCAAGCTCTTTGTAATTTTCTCTCTCTTTCTCTCAAGCTCTTTGTAATTTTCTCTCTCTTTCTCTCAAGCTCTTTGTAATTTTCTCTCTCTTTCTCTCAAGCTCTTTCTGTGTGTGTCTCTCTCAAGCTTTTTCCATGTCTCCTCTCTCTCTCTTTCTATGTCTCTCTCTCTCTCTCTTTCTATCCCTCTCTCAAGCTCTTGCTATGTCTCTCTCTCTCTCTCTCTCTCTCTCTCTCCCCGCCCACTATTATCATTTTTTGTTTTCCTTTTTATTGGTCTAAAATTTATGGATCTAGAAAATTGAAATGCGACAGATTGACGGATTGGTGGCTTAATTCGGTTAAGTGGTTTGGTTGTTAGTTTCTCGATGGTTATGTCGTTTGCCAATCCGGTGGTTTAGTTGTTTGTTTAATCGGTTAAGCACGTGGATAAGCATACAGTTAGATAGAAGGATAAAGACGGAAAAAATATTGTTGCCGGGATGAGAGAATAGGTACAAGGGAGAGAAGGCAGTGGAGGGAGAATAGGAGAGACAGAGGCGGATAGGAAAAATAACGGAAAGAAAAGAACAGAGGGGAAGAAGAAGGAGAGAAGAGGAGAGGAGAGGAGAGGAGAGAAGAGAAGAGGAGAAGAGAAGAGAAGAGAGAAGAGAAGAGAAAAGAAGAAAAGAACAAAAAAAAAGAGAAGAGAAGAGAAGAAAAAAGAAGATAAGAGAAGAGAAGAGGAAAGAAGAGAAGAGAGGAGAAGAAAAGAGAAAAGAAAAGAAAAGAAGAAAAAAGACAGACAAACCCAAACAGCTCATCTATCAATCCCGAAACTGACAGACACACAGACCAAGACAGACAGACGAACAGACCCAGACAGACAGACAGACAGACAGCCTGAGAGCCGGAGACCCAGTGACAGGCAGAGAAAGGGCGAGATCAGTGGCTGTGAATAAGCCTGAGTCCCATTAATCTGAATAACGACACCGGACGCCTTCCCACTGAAACGGAGTACCGAGGGAGAGCTGCTCGACCCGGGGATAACTCGTTCACGCGCTTTCATATGTAAATCGAAGGCCCTGGATATGGTGCCTCGGGGGACGGTGACGGCGGGGCTTAAAGAGGGACGGGTCTTACCACAAGTGTTTTTTTGTTTTTGTTTTTGTTTTGTTTTGTTTTGTTTTGTTTCTTTCTATGTTTCTGTTTCTGTCTGTCTGTTTCTCTGTCTTTCTATGTTTCTGTTTCTGTGTGTCTGTTTCTCTGTCTTTCTACGTTTCTGTTTCTGTGTGTCTGTTTCTCTGTCTTTCTATGTTTCTGTTTCTGTGTGTCTGTTTCTCTGTCTTTCTATGTTTCTGTTTCTCTGTCTTTCTATGTTTCTGTTTCTGTCTGTCTGTTTCTCTGTCTTTCTATGTTTCTGTTTCTGTGTGTCTGTTTCTCTGTCTCTTTCTCTTTCTCTCTCTCTCTCTCTTTCTCTCTCTCTCTCTCTCTCTCTCTCTCTCCCTTTCTGTCTCTCTCTCTCTCTCTCTCGCTCTCTCTCTCTCTCTCTCTCTCTCTCTGTCTCTCTCTCTCTCTCTCTCTCTCTCTCTCTCTCTCTCTCCTTGTTCTTTGTGATTCATGAGGGAAGGGTGTGTGTGGCTATGAAGGCTTAAAGTGATGCTTATGTGGTGATGATGGTGATAGTGATGTCAAAAGGGTTTTGAGTTCTCGAAGGTGGAGAGAGAAAGTGGAAAGAAAAGGAAATGATTTTTGATTTCATGAATTGTCTGATACGACTTGACAAGGCTTTTATATACAAAATATTTGGTCTTAGGGTTTTATATTCTGACGAAATCTGTGGCGACCATTTTTTTCTTTAATTTCATTCTCATAAACCTATTTCCTATATAGTTCTTACAAGTTTTCAATGCACTTCGGGTACTACAGATGGAAAACCACAAAACATTTTCATTTTATCCTACTATTTATTTATTTATTATTTATTTTTTATAATTACCATCCCTTTCAAGTGAGTTCAAAATTTCACCATGCTTTAAACATTACAAGGGGAAATCTGCTGAAAACATTTATGCATTCTAACTTTGAAATATCAAAACCCTTTCTCCCTTCCACTTCCCCATTTTATACCAACCCTCTCTGTGGCGTTCGCAAAACCAAATGTTCAATACCCGCCTAGAAAAAAAAAAAAACATTTATCCACACACACATACAGTACCGAAGGCGGGAACATCGAGAGCGTGCAACATCTGTCATGTTTTCGGCTGCTCCCCTCCCCCCTCCCCCCCTTCCCCCAATCAACACGTTGCAATACCCCCGAATCTGTCTTCCGAAGCGTCGCTAAGTGAGGTCATCAACTTTGACAGCTCTATATTTGACTGACGAGGATCGCGTGTTCGACAAGGCACCGGCGTGCTGTCGGATGGGCCGTTACAGAAAACGGAGTGAAACAGAAAATGGGAATATATTCTCTTTTTTGTATTCATAGAAAATGTAAATTTCTGTCTCTCTGTTTTTTCTTTTCTTTTTCTACGTTTTGTATTTCTTTATGTGAGGAGTGGATGGGGGAAATAATGTTAATAGAGTTCTCGAAATATCGTTTTCTCAAGGAATATAATCCATCGAGAATAGAAACCGAATGAAAAATAACCTGGAAAATAATAAAATATCCTCAAAAACAAGGAAAAAAAAGGAAAAATGGTTTGTTGTCTTCATATGTAGAACGCAAAGGTACAAAATTATGTGGAATTGTGTGCAGCTCCACTCAACAATTTACTGTATAAGTTATATATATTTTTTTCTTTTCTTTAAAAGACGGGAGTGGGAGTGGGTGTAGGATTATTTTCTTGTTTTTTTTTAAGATTTAATAAATGGACATTTCGAGTACAGATTGCAGTAAAATATTGACTTTGTATCATATTAACCAAAAGCCTTTTCAATGGTCAGTACTATAACTTCCGTAATACATTTCAAAAACACTCTATAAATCGCATTTTCAATGTTATTAATGGGCTTCAAAACGCGATTTCCCCAATGCAGAACAACCCCACCGGAAACACAAATATACAAACTTTAATTGCTATGTTATGACGTCCTTTCCATTTTAGCGTAGTCTCCCCCCCCCCTTTTTCTAAAATTTGATCCGATTCATAAAAAAAAAAACGAATTAACGGTCGTATCCGGTTTGAAGTGATTCGAAACCCGAAGTTTTACTCGATTCGATCCGAGCGAACTGTGAATGCTATTGGTTTTGTTTATTAAGAATCTTTCCCTCCCCCTTTTGAATGGTGGATATGAAATGTTATTGCATGTGAGGTATTGCAATCTCGTTTGCCTTTACATTCCGTTGCTAAACTTTACCGCACTTTATTTTATTTGGACATTCACATACATTTGAAAACATGTACACGCACACATACAAGCATGTAGCCAAACGCTTCCACACACACACACACACAAACACACACACACACACACGCACACACACACAACACACACACGCATATATATATATATATATATATATATATATATATATATATATATATATATATATATATATATATATATATATACATATATAGACTAGCAGGGACAAACATTAATTTATGTACTGTATACTTTGTCTAAGTTATTCCTATTAATATTTTGATAATATACTGAATGGTTCATTATTAGGCGACTAACCATGCCAGCAGCTATACACCGAAAATGTATTACATTATCAGATGCAAATAACAGTAATTTCCGTATTTTAAAACATTTTATATCTATTGCCATTTCATCAGTTCAAAAAAAAAAAAAAAAAAAATCTTTGCAACTTATGTCACTCATTATTTCATCATGTCATGTTAATGTTCATCAGCATATATAATTTGAACGTTTTATGTGCAATGAAGCATTTTGCGAATTTTGCTTCAAAAATTGAAATCGCAAATTCCTCGCCAAATACAGAACGTCGAATATATTATCATAACGAAGAGGGCGGGGGGGGGGGGGGTGAAAAAAAATCTCAACAGCTTGAAAATTAATGTTTAATATTTTATGAACTGTGATTTTTTTTTCTTTTTTGAACTGAAAGGACTTGAATGATAATCAGATTTTGAGGACAGTCTCCTCCAAGAATTTCATTTTACAAATTTACGTAGAGAAATAAATTCGAAAATAGATGTACGATGTATAGATATTTACATAGAGATAAAGGTATTGTTATATTCCAATGTTTTAATTAATAGATTATCGAAGTATGTTTGATCATTAGTGAATGTTGGGTTTTAACAGTTAATGAAGTCATAAACAAGCGTTCGTGAGAAAGGTGAAACATTATGATAATAATGATGATGATAATGATAATATTAATAACAATGAAAACAACAAAAAGAAAAACAATAGGGATAATGATTATGATAATAGTAGCAGTGATAACGTTAATAGTAATAATAATAAAGATGATAATACTGATGATAGTAATAATAATAATCATAATAATAATGATGATAATAATAATAATAATAATAATAATAATAATAATAATAATAATAATAATAATTATAATAATGATAATAATAATAACATTAATAATAATAATACTGAAAATACTGATAACAATAGTAATAAGAGAAAGAGAGAGAAAAAGTGAAAAAGACAAAGAGACAGACAGAAAAAAGAGAACGAAAGTGACAGAGATTTCAAAAAAAAAAAAAAAAGAAAGATAAAAAACCTCAACGCCTTCTGCTACCTAACCCCCCTTCCCCCTTCCCCCCCAGGTGGCTTGTTCGACCAGTACGACGAGCGGCAGGAGGTCGCCTTCCGCTACGCCGTCGACGCCATAAACAGCGACCGGAAGCTCCTTGCGCATGCGCGGCTCTCGGCGCAGATCGAGAAGATTCCGCCGAGCGATTCCTTCCGCGGGTCGAGGAAAGGTGAGGCTTTGGCGGTTCTTTGTTTGTTTGTTCATTTGTTTGTTTGTTTGTTGTTATTATTTTCTTTTTTTTGTAGGCATTTTTTTTTTTTTTTTTTTTTTTAAGAGATTGTGTGTTTTTGAGTAGGTTTGGATTGGATGCACGCATGTACGTATATATGCTTACGCAAACAGTCATATGCATTTGTGCACACACACACACGCACACACACACACGCACACGCCGCACGCATAATGTCTAAACAGTTGAATAAATCATAGTTCACTTCCCCGTTGGAATCAAACTTGGTAAAGGCTCATTGAAGTTCACCAACATGTACTAAATTACTAAAATGTTCGTTAATTTGTTTCACCTCTTTACACGAGCTAATCTGACAAAAAAAAAAAAAAAAAAAAAAAAAGCTTCCCTAAGGATTCATGCAACTTTGATCTCTACGTGACCTGTAAATGCTGCTGTTATTGGATATTTTTCTTATCTTTTATCCCACGGCTTATCCGTGCTAGAACTCGTTTTGTAATACGCTGTAAAAATATAATATTTGTTAAAGAAAAGTTATTATCTTTTATCCGGTTTACAGTTTGTGCTATTAGCCTTTCCGCCAAAGTTTATATATATATATATGATTTGTTTACTAGCAAGTGCGTAAGGTATATAGCAGTTGCAGTATCAAAGGGAGTTACTTCACGGGTGCATTTGATCGTAATTGCTTACTGAATCAGCTGTTTCTCTCTCATGTCTCGTCTCTTAGACAGACGTACAAGGCACACATAAACACACAGACATACAGACATACACTCTCTCTCTCTTTCTCTCTCTCTCTGACACACACACAAACACACACCCTCTCCCTCTTTCACACACACACACACACACTCTCTCTCTCTCTCACACACACACACACACACACACACACTCTCTCTCTCTCTCTCTCTCTCTCTCTCTCTCTCTCTCTCTCTCCCCCCCTCTCTCTCTCTCTCTCTCTCTCTCTCTCTCACACACACACACACAAACAAGAACAAGCATATCCACATAATACTTTGAACAGAGATACGGAATAAACAAAGAGACAATAATAGACAATTCTCCACAAAATAACCAAGCCACTGTATCTCTTCTCTAGAAACACCCTATATACATATACAAAAAACTCAACGTACCGAAACCTAACATCAACTATTCTCTACCTCTTAAAACACCTCTAGATGAGTCATACATTTCACAGCACAAGATCCAAGTACATTTAAGTCCTATAATAACTTCAACGGCAGATTGGACCTGAAACAAGGCAATTGGCATAATCTAATTGCACACACAGATACCAGTAATCCGAGTGTGTGGATTGGGCTATGGTAAATTGGATTAAAGTAAGGCATATTAGGGGGAGGTTGACTTTGATAGATGTAATGGAGGATAGAGGGAGGGTATGTCGATAGACAAGTGATAGATAGGAGTATAAGTAGCTATTGGACAGTTGGTCTGTTAGGTACGACGAATAAGGCAAGCAAAGAAATGTAAAGTAAGAAAAGGGGAGGCTAGGATAAATAAGATAAAGAAATGAAAGAAAGAGAGGAAGGACCGCACCCCCCAAAAAAAAAGTGTATATATATGTGTATGTATGTATATATATATATATATATATATATATATATATATATATATATATATATATATATGTATATATATATACATACATACATATATTTACACACACACACCGTCCATTAAAAAGCCTACAGCATCATGCAAAACTGAATAAAACAAAGCAAAAATGATTGAAGCTTCGCTGTTGTTGCAACGGGGTCGTATGAAAGAAGCCGAGATCCAGCAACGTCGACCATGTTCCATCAATAGCGACCCATTCTGTATAGCGACCGGCAAATTTCTGGCTGCGTTCCCTTGTTAGCGGACCAGTATTTTATTCATTTATTTTTTTTTTTTTCCAAGGTCTTTGCTCCTGTGCCGAAACACATAAATGTAATTGTTGATGTATTTTTTTTCTTTTTTTTTTGTCATTCGTTATTTGGTTGTTGTAATTTCGTTTTTTCGTTTTTGAGCGAATGCAGGAGTTATTGTCGTATGTATTTTTTTTTCTTTTACGTTTTTTTTCTTTTTCTTCTTCATTCACTAGAATTTTCCTATATATATTTTTTCTTATTCTTAGGTTTCTGGGTATTCATTGTGTTTTCAATCTATCTATATATCTATATATATACGTATATTCATAGTTATTTATTCATTTATCTTCTTATTTGCTTCTCCTTCTCTTTCTTCTTCTTTTTCCAAATACGTCGCTTTCGTGTAGTAGTTTCATCACAGAGTTTTTGTTTTATTACATTTTCTTTGTTACTATTTACTGCCTATATGTTCATCATATATATTTTGCTTTGTATGACAATCCATCAACACAAAATTCCTATCAATTGTCCTAATTCTTTCTTTGGTGTCCCGTCGCTCATAAGCAATTCCAAAGATTCCCTTCCCCGTGCATTAATTATAGCGAAAGATTAGGAGGGGTGGGGGTAGGCTTGGGGGGGGTTGTGTAAGGGATAAAGTGGGTTGGGGGTTGAGGGTGGTCTTATTAGGGGTGTAGGTTGAAAGGTTGCCGTTATAACGAAGAGATTGGTCAACTGAAAAGGATCAGGGGGGGGGGGTTGTTGAGTTATGGGGGGGGGATAAATCGAAGAGAGAGATCGGGCATTTATCCGAATAAGGTCATTGACTTCGAAAGGCTCTCTGATTCCTTATTTTTTTCCATATTCAGTAGCTTTCCCGACCGCATTTGAATATGTTGATATCCTGCCTATAAAAGCTATAATCATTCATGTATTATCTTTCCTATGTGTCGTAGTGCGTGACGTTCTATGTCTGCCTCCATTCAGAAAATCATTGACTATTGTAAAAAAAAAAAAAAAAAAAAAAAAAAAAAAAAAAAAAAAAAAAAAAATATATATATATATATATATATAAAAATATATATATATAAATATATATATATATATGATAGAAAGCATGGGTAAGTATTTCCGGCTTTACAAAAGGTATGTGTATGTTACTATACATTACTCATGATGCTTGCCAATTGTTATCCCTGTAGCATGCTAACAATGGTCATATGTGGTCAGTTTATGTACTATGCATCTACACGTACATACATAAAACGTACACTCGTGCAAAGACATGCATACACACAAACACGCACACATATTTGTATATATGTACACAAATCACACACTCTCTCTCTCCCCTCCCCCATCTATCTCTCTCTCTCTCCCTCCCCCCATCTCTCTGTCTCTCTCTGTTTCTCTCTTCCCCCCCATCTCTTTGTCCCTCTCTCTCGTCCTTTCCCCCTTGTCTCTCTCTCTATTTCTCCCCTCCCCCAATCTCTCCCCCCCATCTATCTCTCTCTCTTTCTCCCCTCCCCATCTCTCTCTCTCTCTCTCCCCCCCCATCTCTCTGTCTCTCCCCTTCCCCATCTCTCTCTCTCTCTTTCTGCCCTCCCCCATCCCTCTCTCCTCCCTCATATCTCTCCTTCTCTCTCTCCCCTCCCCCCATCTCTCTCCCTCTCTTCCTCTCTCTCTCTCCCCATCCCCCCTCTTCCTCTCCCCCCTCACCCCCTCCCCATCTAAACAATCTCCTTTCTCCCCCCCTCGCAGTTTGCTCTTTGCTCAAGACCGGAGTGGCAGCGATCTTCGGTCCCCAGTCAGGCCAGACATCAGCTCACGTGCAGTCGATCTGTGACTCCCTGGAGATCCCTCACATCGAGAACAGATGGGACTTCCGGCTCACGAGGGACGCCTACTCGGTCAACCTGTACCCGCACCCGTCGACGCTGGCGAAGGTGGGGCGCGGGCGAGGGTTTTTTCGTTGTTTGTAGATGGATATGTGGATGTATTTAGAAGTGGAGTAGATATATATATATATATATATATATATATATATATATATATATATATATATATATATATATATATGCATGTGTGTGTGTATATTTGTATATATATGTATATATATATTTATATATATATACATATATATATATATATATATATATATATATATATATATATATATATATATGTATATATATATATATATATATATATATATATATATATGTATATATATATACATATATATATATATATATATATATATATATATATATACATATATATATATATATATATATATATATATATATATGTATGTAGACTCACACACACACACACACACACGCGCATATATATATATATATATATATATATATATATATATATATATATATATATATATATATATATATATATATATATAACAACAACAATAATAATAATAATCTACATATTACACTTCCTATGCTAGTGATAATGGCATGCAGATGAGACAACAAGAAAGTTAATATATAAACAAACTGAAACCTCGTCTCTCCATCGTCATATCTCATTTATTACAATCTATAATTTTTGCTAAACGCCAACTGAATATCAAATAATCCCATGGTGATGAAGCAGATAATTCCTTTTTTTCAGGATTAATTAAAGCTAATCAAATATTCATGGGTGTTTGCCATATTTACGCGACTATGAAATATGGGATTGTGAATTGTCATTTGGTGTATCAGTAATGCTTTGAATCTTCGAAATGTCCCTTTTTTCTGTCTAATGATGCATCGAAATCCTGGTTCGTGCGTGTTGACATTATTACACATGGACAAGCACAGACACATGGACAAACATACACACACGGATAAACACACACGGACACATGGACACACACATAGGCACACGGACACACACACAGGCACATGGACGCACACGCAGGCACACGGACACACACACAGGCACATGGACGCACACATAGGCACACGGACACACACACAGGCACATGGACACACACACAGGCACACGGACACACGGATAAACACACACGGACACACACACAGGCACACGGACACACACAGGCACACGGACACACACACAGGCACATGGACACACACACAGGCACATGGACACACACACAGGCACATGGACACACACACAGGCACACGGACACACACACAGGCACACGGACACACACACAGGCACACGGACACACACACACACACAGACACACGGACACACACACACACACACAGACACACGGACACACAGACACACACGCACACACACATACACAGACACACACACACACACACATGCACGCACACACGGACACACACATGGACACACATACACACACGTGATTATGCTGTTCATAATTAGGACGAAAGTAAAGTAAAATGTTGAAAGTAAAAAGAAGTGATAAAAATGTCAAAAAATTAGTTTCCCAAACAGATCTAATGAAGCATGGAACATTCTTCTAAAAAACGTTGTGTGTGCCAAAAAATGTGCATCAATTTAAAAAGTTATGCGATAATTTGAATATAGCAGACGGGACCATCTGAACTTAGCTCTTCTCGCGTGCTGAAACTAGTTAAGAACACACACACACACACACACACACACACACGCACACACACACACACACACACACACACACACACACACACACACACACACACACGCACACACACACACACACACACACACACACACACACACACACACACACACGCACACACACAGATGCACCTTTCATCTGTATGTTTCCATATCCATGTATTCGTACCCGACAATTATGATGTGCTATTATGAATGTAACATCCATAGCAATCCTCCCTGCCCCCAAATCCTTCCCTTACCCTGTAAAATCCATCACCATGCCGTAAATCCATTTCCCTGCCGTAAAATCCATTCTCTCGTGTCTTAATAGTCATCCCCTTGCTTTGATATCCATTTTCATAATATCCAACTCCATGCCATAAAATCCACCCCCACGCCGTAGAATCCGTACCCCCATCTCATAACATCCCTACCCCCACTCCATGAAATCCGTACCCTCATAGCGTTAAATCCCTACCCCCACTCCATAAAATCCATACCCCCATCTAATAAAATCCCTACCCCCACCCTATAAAATCCTTATCCCCACTCCATGAAATCCATACACCCACTCCAGAACATCCATACTCCCACTTCTTAAAGTCCATATTCCCACCCCATAAAATCCCTACACCTACCCTCACCCCGTAAAATCCATACCCTCATCCCATAAAATCCCAACCCCATCCCATAAAATCCATACCCCACCATAAAATCCCAACCCCCCATTCCATAAAATCCATACCATATCCCATAAAATCCATACCCCCATCTAATAAAATCCATACCCGCATCTTATAAGATCCCTACCCCCACCCCGTAAAATCCCTACCTCCACCTCATAAAATCCCTACCCCCACCTTATAATATCCTTATCCCCACCTAATAAAATCCCTACCCCCTTCCTATAAAATCCATACCCCCTTCCCATAAAATCCATACCCCCACTCCATAAAATCCATACCCCCTTCCCATAAAATCCATACCCCCACTCCATAAAATCCATACCCCCTTCCCATAAAATCCATACCCCCACCCCATAAAATCCATACCCCCTTCCCATAAAATCCATACCCCCTTCCCATAAAATCCATACCCCCACTCCATAGAATCCCAACCCCCTTCCCATAAAATCCATACCCCCCTTACCATAAAATCCATACCCCCCCTTACCACAAAATCCCTCCTTTAAAAAGAATTCCCTCCCACAGGACTGCAGGACTCTCCGTTCTTGACGTAGAGGAGTGTGTTACGCGAGCATGACCAAGCATACATTTCCCCAGCCTCACGTGTCCTGTGTCTCTCCTTTAGGCAGCAAATACACACTACACTCTGCTCTGTGTTGAGATCAATCATGCTTTCAGACGTGTGTTGGGAGAGAGAGAGAGAAGGGAGGAAGGAAGGAGAGGGATGGGAAGGATGGAAAGGGAAGGAGGAAAGAGGGAAAGGAGGTAGAGGAATGGAGGAATTAAAGAGGAGGGAAAAAGGAGGGGAATGGGAAGGATGAAAATGGAAGGAGGAAGGAGGGAAAAAGAAGTAGAGGAATTAAGGAATTAAGGAGGAGGAAAGAAGGGGGGAAGGATAGAAAAGGGAGGAGGAAGAATAGAAAAGGAAGGAAGGAAGGAAGTGGGGGGATCGAAAGGAGGAGGAAGGGAGGAAGGAAGGAAGAAGGTAAAAGAGGAGGAGGAGAGAGGGTGATGGGCAAGAGGAATTAAGGGGAGGGAAGGAAGAGAATGAAAGAAGGAGGTGAGGCAGAGGAGGATGAAATTCTGGGACGGAGCAAAGAAAGAGGAAGGAAGAGGAGTAGGAAGGATGGGGAAGAGAAGGGTAAGATAGTAACATGGGAGAGGAAGAAGGGGATTGAGGAAAGTGAAGAAAAAATGAAGTAAGTAGGATAGAGGAGGAGGAAGCAGTAGGATGGGGAGGAGAAAGAGGAAATAGGAAGAGAAGAGAGAGGAAGATAAAAAAAGAGGAATAGAGAAGAAGAAGAGAAGGTAGAAGTGGAATAAGCAGAGACGAAAAGAAACAAGAAGACTAAGAATAAGCAAACAGAAGACGAATGGAGGAAGAGGAAAGGAGAGACAGAGGAGGGAGAAATGAAGTAAAAGGTGTGAAGAGAAAACTGGATGGACTGGGTGATTGACAGATATTAGACAGATATTAAATGAAAGCGTTGGTAAGATAAGTGATGGACAAGCTGACATTTAGATTAATAGGGTAGAGACAGACAGAGATTAATATATGAACAGATGGAGGTAGAGAGGTAATAGAATTTTACACACACATATGTACACCCCGATTTACATACATACACACACACACACACACACACACACACACACATACATATATATATATATATATATATATATATATATATATATATATATATATATATATATATGTATATATATACATATACACACACACACACACACACACACACACATACACACACACAAACATACTCATATGTATATATATATATTTCTATATATACACACAAATACACACAAATACACACACACACACACACACACACACACACACACACACACACACACACACACACATATATGTACATGCATATATGTATATACATTCACTTATTTATTCATCTATTTATATATTCACATCCAAAGAGAAATAGTTCGACATATGGAAAGACAACAGAGAATGATGCACCAAATAAGACATCTTGAATCACAACACCCAACCTTCTCTTTGGACTCACGAGAGAGAAACCCATTCAAGTCTTGGTTGTGAATATTGCGTATTTTTCGACGTCTGGTAGATTCGAATGTCAGCAGACTAACTCCTCCTCATTATGGCATTATCCTCATCGGTTTCCTCATTGTTTTTGTCCTCAATCAGTGCCATTGAGGTGATTTTAGTCATCCGTTCAATTAATCTTCAAAAGATGATGATGAAGAAGGGGGGAGGGGTAGATGGAGGAGGAAGAGAAGGAAGAAGGAGGAGGAGTAGGAGGAGGAGGAGGATGAAGAGAAGAAGAAGAAGAAGGAGGAGGAGGAGGAGGATGAAGAGAAGAAGAAAAAGAAGGAGGAGGAGGAGGAAGATCAGAAGAAGAAGGAGACGAATAATAATAATAATAATAATGAGGAGGAGGAGGAAGTAAGAAGTAGAAGGAGACACAGAAGGAGAAGCAGATGAAGAAGGAGAAGGAGCAGGAAGAAAAGAAGAAGAAGAAGAAAAAGAAGAAAAAAAACTAAAGAAGAAGAAAAAATAATAAAAAAATCTCTTTCTCTCCCCATAGGCCTACATGGACGTCCTGAAGACCCTCGGCTGGCGGAAGTTCTGCATCATTTACGAAAACAACAACGGCCTCATTCGCGTGCAAGAACTTCTGAAGGACCAGAGCTTCCAGATTAGCCTGAGACAACTTCCTCTCTCGGATGACTACAGGTGATATTCATTATCTTTATGACTTTTATTACTTCTATTGTCATTGTTGATTTTTTTCTCTTTCTTTCGTTTTTTTCTTTTTGTGTGTGTGTGTGTTTTTTCTCTCATATCTTTATATAGATGTAGATGGAGATAGATAGATATGTAGACAGACAAATAGATAGATAGATAGATAGACAGATAGATAGACAGATAGATAGATCGATATATATATATATATATATATATATATATATATATATATATATATATATATTTATATATATATGTATATATATGTATATATATATATATATATATATATATATATATATATATATATATATATATATATATATAGAGAGAGAGAGAGAGAGAGAGAGAGAGAGATTGATAGAGATAGATAGATAGATAGATAGATAGATAGATAGATAGATAGAGAGAGAGAGAGAGAGAGAGAGACAGAGAGAAACAGAGAAAAAGAGAGAATCAAAATAAACAGACAGAATCAAGGAAAGAGACAAAAAACTAAACCAAAATAGGAAATATACAATAAAAGACAGCAAAAGAAAAGTTAAGAGAAAGAAATAAAAAAAACATTAAGAAAAATCCAGGAAACGTTTTGAGAAATGCGAAAAAGATTCCCCTCGAAGCGAGAGAGTAAGTCCCAACTTCGCAAACTTCAGAGAGGTATAAGATAATTGAAACTCGCTGAAATTCTCTCACGTAAACAATGATCCTAAGAACACTTACACTTGATCTTAATGCTTTATAGTCTTCAGCTCCATCGCGAGAGGGAGACAAGGGGAGATTTGAAAGAATTTCTTGAAGATTTATCTTTGCTAAATGAAGTTATTCATTTTTATTTTTCTTGGGTGTTTTAAGCTGATGTTTGAACTCGTGTGTGAGTGTATATTGTATGAGGTAGGTTATCAGGGTATATTGATCTTGTACATTGTGAAGTGTATGATATTATTAATGGGGTGTTAACAGGGTAAATTGACCTTGTACAGTGTGAGTGCATATTATATGAGGTATGTTAACAGGGTATAGTGATCTTGTATAGTGTGTGTGTGTGTGTGTGTGTGTGTGTGTGTGTGTGTGTGTGTGTGTGTGTGTTATATGAGGTATGTTAACAGGTTATATTGATCTTGCACATTGTGAAGTATATATACAGTAGAACTCAAAATCTATCAGTGCGTCTTGAGTTCATTAATCTTAATCTTTATCATATGTCGTTATCCCCCCCTTCCTTTATGAGTTATTCTCGTTATTTATCGTTATTCTCCCTTCCTTTCTAAGTTGATTATCTGTTCTTATTCCCCCTTTCCTTTATTTGATTATCTATCGCTATCTTTCCTTCCTTTATACGTTGATTATCTATCGTTATCACTCTTTCCTTTATCATTTAAATATCTATCGTAAGACCCCCCTTCCCTCCTTTCATTTTGAGCTAATTACCTATCTTAAACCTTCCTCCTTCCCTTAATAATTACCTACCGTAACC
>NC_091561.1:9654026-9656526 GCF_042767895.1 Penaeus vannamei | reverse complement strand
TTTTCATCATTACTATTATTATAATTATCATTATTATTGTTATCATTACTAATATCATTATTATTATCATTATTATTCTTCTTATTATCATTATTATTATTATCTTATTCTTATTATTATCATTATCATTACCATGATAATAATAATTATTATCATCATTCTTATTAGTACAATGATGATGATGATGATGAGTTTCTTTTTTTATCAATGCTATTACTATCGCCATTATGTTAGATAATTATCATCATTATTAGTTTCAATGTTAGCATCGCCATCATCATCATATGATCATTACTATCATTATCCTTATTGTTATTATCATCATCATGATTGTCATTATTAACATTGTCATAATATCATTATCATTATATCATCATCACTGATATTATTATTATTGTTATCATAGTTATTGTCATCCTTATTATTATCATTATAATTTTTATTATATCCGTTACCGTTACCATTATCATCATTATTAACATTATTATTTTTATTATCACCATTATTATTATCATTATCAACATTATCATTTTTATTATTGTCATTATCATTATCATCATTATTATCAACATTATCATTTTTATTATCACCATTATCATTATCATCATTATCAACATTATCATTTTTATTATCACCATTATCATTATCATCATTATTAACATTATCATTTTTATCATTATCATTATCATCATCATCATTATCATTTTTATTATAACCATTATTATTATCATCATTATCACCATTATCATTTTTATTATCACTATTATCATTATCATCATTATTAACATTTTTTTCCCATTACCATTATCATTATCCTCATTATCAACATTACCATTTTATTATCACCATTGTAATTATCATCATTATTAACATTATCATTTTTATCATTATCATTATCATCATTATCAACATTACCATTTTTATCATCACCATTATTATTATCATCATTATTAACATTATCATTTCTATCATTATCATTATCATTATCGTCATTATCAACTTTATCATTTTTATTATCACCATTATCATTATCATCATTATCAACATTATCATTTTTACCATTACCATTATCCTTATCATCATTATCAATATTATCATTTTTATCACTACGATTATCATTATCATCATTATCAACATTATCATTTTTATCATTACGATTATCCTTATCATCATTATCAAAATTATCATTTGTGTCATTACGATTATCTTTATCATTATCAACATTGTCATTTTTATTATTGTCATTATCATTATCATCATTATCAACATTACCATTTTTATTATCACCATTATCATTATCATCATTATTAACATTATCATTTCTATCATTATCATTATCATCATCATCATTATCATTTTTATTATAACCATTATTATTATCATCATTATCACCATTATCATTTTTATTATCACTATTATCATTATCATCATTATTAACATTTTTTTCCCATTACCATTATCATTATCCTCATTATCAACATTACCATTTTATTATCACCATTGTAATTATCATCATTATTAACATTATCATTTTTATCATTATCATTATCATCATTATCAACATTACCATTTTTATCATCACCATTATTATTATCATCATTATTAACATTATCATTTCTATCATTATCATTATCATTATCGTCATTATCAACTTTATCATTTTTATTATCACCATTATCATTATCATCATTATCAACATTATCATTTTTACCATTACCATTATCCTTATCATCATTATCAATATTATCATTTTTATCACTACGATTATCATTATTATCATTATCAACATTATCATTTCTATTATTACGCTTATCATTTTATCATTACGATTATCCTTATCATTATCAAACCGCTTAGTCATCGCCCACGTTATCTCTCCCCCGCAGGCTTCCCCGTACACGATGCTCAGGGAAACCTCGGAACAGATGACAGGAAATGACCGCTACGAGGGCTTCTGCGTCGACCTCATCCACGAAATCTCGGAGATCATTGGCTTCAACTACACGCTGAAGTTGGCCGACGACAGCAACCACGGGAAGTTCGACCAGAAGCTGCAGAAGTGGAACGGAATGATTGGCGAACTTCTCGATCAGGTGGGTTTGTGTGGGGGTGGGTTGGGGGGGGTTTTGGGGGGGTTTGGGGTGGAGAGGGTGGGTTGGGGTTGGAGGGGTTGGGTTGGGGAGGTTTTGGGGGTGGTTGGGTGGGGTTGGGGAAGTTTGGGTGGTGGTTGGGGGGTTTGGGGAAGTTTGGGGTGGGGTTGGGTCGGGGTTTGGGGGGTTGTGGGGTTTTGGGGGTTGGGGTGGGTTTGGTTGGTGGAAAGGGTCTAGTGGGTTGGGGGGGGGGGATCTTAGGGCCTGGTGGGTAGGGGGAGTCTGGTGGGTTTGGTGGGTTGGGTGGGGGGAGGAAAGGTGGTGGAGGGTAGAATGCAGTGGTTGTTTGTGATGATTCGTGTGCTGTTTAGATTGATAGAAATATACATAAACACAAACACAGTAATATG
>NC_091561.1:9641526-9649026 GCF_042767895.1 Penaeus vannamei | reverse complement strand
TATCATCATCATTATCGTTATCATAAATGTCCTTATTATTATTATTATTATCATTATCATCACCATGATCATTATTTTTATTATTATAATTATCATAAACATCTTTTTCATCATCATCATCATTATCATTAGCACTACAATCATCATCATCATTACAATCATCATAATCATTACAATCATCATCATCATCATCACCATCATTATCATCATCACAATAATCATTATCATCATTTTCATCATCATTATTTCAATGAAGATCCTGACCACCATCCTCATTATCAAATCTGAATATCATTAAAATTTTCGGTTCTGCATCATCTCTTCTACAATTACTACAACCACAACAATGCCTTCTTTCAACTACAACATACAACAACTACATTTAATATCTAAAAAAAAAAAAAAAATCAGCATCTGATCTATATAATACATCCTACATTGAGCACTGTATCCAATCTGCAACCATTGTCGCTCGCACATTGCAGAGCAGTCTTGGAATCCACGTTGCATATGGATTGCAAACCTCTGCAAATTCCGTAGCCATCGAGAGCCAATTTGACGTAAGACTGCAATATTAATTTCTGTGCGAAGTTTGATGAGTTCCCCATGAAAGGAAGTTCTGTTGTGGTGGGGAATATCGGTTTTAAATTGGTTCTGGAAGGTAATTGCGGTTGGGTCTTTAATGGGGTTATTCAGGTAATTGATTTGTCTAATGAGTAATTTTTCATTATCATGATCAAAATTATTAATGTTGCGTTTGCTATTGTTATCATTATTTTTATTGTTGCTGTTGTTATGATTATTATTATTATTATAATTATCACTATTATCATTACTTCCATCATTATTATTTCCATCATTATCATCATAGTTATTATTATTATTGTTAATGATATTATCATTATTCTTACCGTTATTATGATTATCGTCATTATTATTTTCATTATAATGATTATTATGATTATTATTATTATAATCATTATTATTTTTATTATCATTACTATCATATCATTTCACCAATGTCATCATCATCTTTATTGCCATTACCATTATCATTGGCATTATCAATATCATTATCACTGTCATCATCATAATCACAATCATTACTGTCACCATTTTGTTGTTATTATCATTTGTTATTTCCATTATCCTAAGCCATCACAATCACCATCACCCTTCTACAGAAATTCACCCCCACCCCCCCTCCAAGGTCAAAGAAACTCAAGCCACCGAAGTATATATTCATACGGCACTTTGCTCCCCAAGCCCCTCCCCCGAGAAAAGTCTTTTAAAAAAATAAAAGCCACCCTCTGCAAGGTCTTCTCTTCCCTTCCCGCCCCTCCTTCGCCCCCTTCTGCAGGTTTTCCCCCTACGAGTGGTCCAACCCCCACCCGTGTGACACCGCCCCGGAAAAACTGGCCAATGAGTTTTCTCTTCTCAACTGTCTGTGGTTCTGCATTGGTTCTCTCATGCAACAGGGAGGAGACCTCCTGCCGAAGTAAGGAGGCGTGTGACACAAAGAGAGCACAGTCGCTATTGGACTTCGGTGTTCATGGATTGCTCGTGACCCCCCCCCCTCCCTCACTCCTTTCTCCCCCCCCTTCACTCCTTCCACCCCCTTATTTAAGTGGGTTGGGTGCGTCTAGACTGATGTTCATTGAAGACAGATGGTCTGTTATATTTCAGGTTTACCTCTAAATATCATGATTTTTATCATTGTTTTTACTAATTTGGTGTTTTATTCTTTACTATCGTTATCGTCACTATCACCATTTTCTCTGCATTCATCAAACAGGCATGACTAGAGACAGAAAAAAAAAAAAAACATCAGGTAGAGATAAAAAAAAAATCACTTGGACATCCCGTCTTTAATGATATCATTTAGACAGACATCCACGTCCTGATGGCTTTGAATGTCGCCCTTCTCTCTCTCTCTCTCTCTCACCCGAAGACCTCTCCAGCAGAGTCTCAAGCTTCTCTCTCCTGCACATCTGAACTGCCATGAACTTTGAACATGTGTACACGTCCCATGCCAGATGCGTGTGGCTCCTTTTTGAGTCGCGGAGCCATAGCGATTGTGACTATGGGTGTTCATTGACTCTGCGTAATTGGTTCACCATTTGCTCGTCCAGAAACAAACAACTCGACTGGCAATGGCGAGGTGTTGGAGGTTGTTGTTCCTGTGAGAACCGCTCTAATTAGCAGGAACAAGGCGTTGTCGGGGCCGCTCGCGATGAACTTGCGAATTTACGCGACTCAGGATTGGCTGGCCACGTCTTATATACCCTACGTATGCATATCGTATGACTGGTGTTGTTTATCGGGTAAACACACACACACACACACGCACACACACACACACACACACACACACACACACACACACACACACACACACACACACGCACACGCACACGCACACGCACACGCACACGCACACGCACACGCACACGCACACGCACACACACACACACACACACACACACACACACACACACACACACACATACATATATATGCCTATATATACATACATATATACACGTTTACCTGCATTTGCATAACACACATATATGTGCATATATATGCATACATAAAAACACATTTACCTGCATTTGCATAACACACATATATGTGCATATATATGCATACATAAAAACACATTTACCTGCATTTGCATACGCATTCACATCATATCAACACGAGAGAAGTTCCAGAACAAAGAGAAATTCATGCCTTTGCCACCAAAGCCCTCAGCTGTTAAGGCAAAAGAAAACCTTCCTCCTGTTGTAATGGCTGGCCCTCTGCTCCACCAGTTTCGTATTTTCATTCATCAATTTTCTACGTCGGTCATTATTCATTCCCCTCCGATTCGAGATTTTTTTTTTTTTTTTTTTTTTTTTTTTTTTTTTTTTTATCGGTCTGCGTCATCTTCCTGGTGTCAGAGTATCTCTAACGTGTGAGGATTTCTTGATTTATAGGATAGGAAACTACACGTGTTTCTTCTATCTCTATCTCTCTCTGTCTTTCTGCTGTCTCTCTCTCTCTCCCTCTGTTTATTTGACTGTCTGTCCCTCGCTCTCTCTTTCTTTATCTCTCCCTTTCTCTCTCTCTCCATCTCCTGTCGGTCTGTCTGTCTGTCTCTCTCTCTCACTCACTCTCTCTCTCCCTCTGTCTGTCTCTGTCTGTCTGTCTGTCTGTCTGTCTCTCTCTCTCTCTCTCTCTCTCTCTCTCTCTCTCTCTCTCTCTCTCTCTCTCTCTCTCTCTCTCTCTCTCTCTCTCTCTCTCTCTCCCTCTCTCTCTCTCTCCCTCCCTCCCTCCCTCCCTCCCTCCCTCTACCTGTCTGTCTGTCTGTCTCTCTCTCTCTGTTTCTCTACCTCTCTCCCACTCTCTCTCTCCCTCTGTCTGTCTGTCTCTCTTTCTCCCCACTCTCTATCTCTCTCTGCCTCCCACTCTCTCTCTCTCTGCCTCCCACTCTCTCTCTCTCTGCCTCCCACTCTCTCTCTCTCTGCCTCCCACTCTCTCTCTCTTCCTCCCACTCTCTCTCTCTCTCTGCCTCCCACTCTCTCTCTTCCCCTCTGCCTGTCTGTCTTTTTTTCTCTCTATCTCTGTTTCTCTCCCTCTCTCTCCCTCCCTCCCTCTGTCTGTCTCCGTCTCTGCCTCCCTCTCTCTCTCTCCCTCTACCTGTCTGTCTTTCTCTGTTTCTCTGTTTCTCTCCCACTCCCTCTCTCCCTCTATCTGTCTGTCTCTGTCTCTCTCTCTTTCTCCCCACTCTCTCTCTCTCTCTCTCTGCCTCCCACTCTCGCTCTCTTTAACACACTCATCCTCACACGCTCGCGATTACAATAGCGTATGTTGAAGCTGAGTCGTTCACGTGTTATTAGTAATATCATGTTCACAAAGTAACCGTGATAATATTGAACGTAATTTTTAACCCTACGAAGTTCTTTGGAAAGGATAGCCAGTCTTATTTTAATCAGATGTCGTAACTACATTGTCCTAGTTTTTTCCATGAAGCGATAATAACTGATTTTTGTTTACGGCTTTACTTTGAGCAAACTTTGTGAGGATCAAGACTAATCCCGCCAAAGGAGTTTATCCGCCTGGCATGGCTTCACTGCACACCGCTTCCTCTTTCATATCCTGAATGCTTCTCTTCCGGGGAGAGATCTTCGACCTGCGACGTATCGGGGTGGCGGACGGACCTCCCGATACGAAGCCGAAGTCCGAGCCGCTCTTATTTTCACCATAAAAGTAGAAAGAAAAGAAAAGAAAAGAAAAGAAAACACGAACGACTTCTTTTCCTTCGAGGGGTCGTTTTAGGCTCAGTGGATTTCAGGTCGAAAATATTTCCCTCCAGTGTCGTCTGGTCCCTTCCCGCCCCCCTCTGTTCGGTGTTGTATACCAAATGTCCGATTCTGTGCCCTTACTCCACAGGTTAAGTCCCTATGAATGGATCACATCCTTTCCATGCAGAGAAGAGGAAGAAAAGTCAATGGAAAATCAGTTCAGTCTCAACAATTCGCTATGGTTTACAATGGGCAGCCTACTACAGCAAGGCACTGACCAGCAGCCCAAGTAAGCCTTACGAATCTTTACGGATGCAGGGCTTGTTGCTAGTCAAAAGTAAAGGAGAAATCATTTTTTCCTCTCCGTTCTTTTCGAGCTGATTCATAAGAATGGACTGTAGTTGCCAGAGTAGCTGGCTGTCGTGACTCTCTTGCCAAATGTTCTCTTCTAAACCCACCAGATTCATATCTAAAGCTCTTCTGTGCTTGAAAACTGTATTGTTCAGGTCAGCCCCCTCGCTATGAGCCTAGATTTAGAAGTGGAATGGACATTGCTCGTTATATCTTCTCTTGTCAATGGAAGTGAATCATGAATCACAAAATGACCTCATCACTATGATTCTCTCCATAACCGATACAGATGAGCTGCAGTGAATTACCAGATTTACTTAGAACAAAAAAAAAGCACCAACAATGTATATAAATATATATGTTGCCATATCAGCTCTTCCTGTGGTTAACAACTTCAGCATAACTAAGCAGGAAAAAAAACAAACAAACCATGTGAGGTATTACATTAACGGTCGCTACTACATCGTGCAACCCCAAGCCTAAATCTTCCTGATAAAATAACTGTCTTGTTCACCGGCTTTCCCCTGGTAGTTACCGGTCAGGAGATCGGCCAATCCCTTGCCTGTCTGCTCGTAGATTGTGAACCCTGATTCGAAGTGACCTGCTGCTGACAAGTTCTCTAAACTAATGAAATGTTGCTTGGCTTCCCATGAAGAAGAGAGAGATAATATTCATAATAGAGATTGTTAGCTTCAGTGTTCATGTGTCAGGTCTTGCGTACAACCGCTCATATCACGCTTGCTTTTTTGTCATGGATCAGTGATATCAGTCATGGAGATTCAGCCTCTAGATTTTTGTATGTTTATCTATGATAGTTAAGACTTATAAGGCCTTGCTAAAATACCTGCTGGCCAGTACTTACCGAGAGATACCTCATTAGACTTCTGGTCGACTGTTATGGCAAGCTAATAATTGTCATTTCTACAGAATATAGTCATATCTCAAAGTATGCCTTGGACTGGTTTATTTCATAATGCTAGTATATAAGCTGACTGGAATCCCTAAGCTGACTCCATGCGCATTTTACTGGTACATTGTTCCATTTCTGGGCTTGATGGTCTGAGCGAGTTGTACAATACTGCCGGTTTGTCGTAGACTGTAGAAGTAGAGCATGACATCCACACACTGTAGTAAACTGTATGTTGAAGTGTCATTTTTTTAGTGGAGAACTTTTTGCCAATTTTTGCTGCAATTTAGTGATGAAAAGATTTTTGATTCATGCATATATAAGCAGGTTTTTACTCTGATGATATCTCGGCAGAGAAACAGCAACATTTTACTAATTATATTATAATCTTCTCTCCTAAATCCTCCTTTATATTTTCGTTTCCCTTATTTCTATACTTTCTTCTTCTCCACCTCGTCATGCTTTCGTTTCTTCATTTTTTTTTTTGTTTTATTTCACATTCTTTCTTAAAATCTATCGTTTCTTTCCTTTCTCTTCCATTCACAAATGACATACACTTTCTCTCTTTCTTTCCTTCTTCTTTTTCACTACTTCTGCTCTTACTATCCCTCTTTCTCCTCGTATTTCCCCTTATCTCTAAAAAAAAAAACCCTTTCCCTTTCTCTTCTCTCTTTTTCTTTAATCTTTACACTTTCTCGCCTCCTTAACTCTTTCCCCTCTATACACATACTACCATCTTTATTTTTTCCTCATATCCCCCCTTATCTCTGAACACTCTCTTTTCCTTCCCTTTCTCTTCCCTTCCTTCTCTCTTTTTTTCTTTTTTTTTTTTACACTTCCTCCCCTCCTGTACTCTCTCCCTTTCATACCATCTTTCTTTTTTTTTCCTCATATTTCCCCTCTTATCTCTCAACACTCTTTTTTCCTTTTCCTTTCTCTTCCCTTCCTTCTCTCTTTTTTTCTTATCTTTACATTTCTTCCCCCTCTTTTCCCGTTCCCCCTCCTCTCTCTCTCTTTACGTGTCCTCCCCTCCTTTACTATTTTCCCCTTATACACATACTACCATCTTTCTTTTTTTCCTCACATTCTCCCACTTATCTCTCAACATCCTCTTTTCTCTTCCTTCCCTTCTCTCTTTTTTTCTTTCCACTCCCTCCCTTCTTTTCCTCTCATTCCTCTCTTTTCCTCTTTTTTTTTCTCTCTTTTATTTCAACACCCTCTTTTCTCTTCCCCTCTCTTCTCTCTTTTTTTTCTTTTTATCTTTCCACTTCCCCTTTTTTCCTCTTTTCCCCTCCTGCCCTTTCCCCTTCCCCTTCCTCTCTCTCTCTTTACACATCCTCCCCTCCTTTTCCCCTTACACACATACTACCATCTTTCTTTTTTCCCTCACATTCTCCCACTTATCTCTCAACATCCTCTTTTCTCTTCCCTCCCTTCTCTCTTTTTTTTCTTTTTTTCTTTCCTCTTCCTCCCCCTCTTTTCCTCTTTTTCCCTTTCCCCCTTTCCCCTCCATTCTCTCTTTTTTTCTTTTTTTCTTTCTTTTTATCTTTATCTCTCCCCATCCCTCTTTTTCCCTTTCCCCCTTTCCCCTTCCTCCTCCTCCTCTCTCCGAACCCAGAGCGGTCTCCACCCGCATCGTCGCCGGGATCTGGTGGTTCTTCACCCTCATCATGATCTCCTCGTACACCGCCAACCTCGCCGCTTTCCTGACGGTGGAGAGGATGGAATCGCCGATCGAATCCGCGGAGGACCTCGCCAAGCAGACCAAGATCAAGTACGGGTCCATGTACGGCGGCTCGACGTGGAACTTTTTCAGGTGGGTGGTGTGTGGAAGGTGTGGAAGGTGGGGAAGGTGGATTTGGTTTTGGGTGTTGTGGGGAGGGGAGGGTTAGATGGGTGGTATTTTGGGGGTAAGTTTGGGTGTTTGTGTGTGTGTGTGTATGTGTGTGGCGG
>NC_091561.1:9606526-9634026 GCF_042767895.1 Penaeus vannamei | reverse complement strand
TTCCCAATAGCTCAATTCCTTATACAGGCTCGCCCTACACGAACACCATCTCGGAGGCAATCCTGAACTTGCAAGAGAGTGGAAATCTCCAAAAGCTTAGGACGCGCTGGTGGAAGCAGAAAAAGGGAGGGGGGAAGTGTGAAGTAAGACGACAATAATGTTTTGGTGTTTTACTATTATCGCTACCAACACCAATAAATTCTCCCACTCTGCTAGAAGCCATTAACAATCCCACAGCTGCCTCACAAAGATTTCACAACCTTTATTTTTTTCTACTTTTGTGGGTTTAGGGTCCTGGCTTTTGGTTAAAGACTAACGACACAAAGACGAGCTTTCATTTGTGGAAAAAATCGAAAATCGAAAAAAAAGATTTTCCCTCGATTTCTACAAATGAATCTAGCAATTACTGGGAGTTAAGAAATAAAGATAAGCTTACCCCTAAACTCACACTAAACTTCCCATAGACTGATAAATACCCCCAAATAGGTGTACATAAATTAATCTAGTTATTAATCGACTGCCTAACGATTATGCTGATCTTGGTGTTCAGAAATAACACATCTCTCGTACCAATTTCTTTTTCTGTCTTAACCTAGTCGTTTATGCGAAGTTATTAAGTAAAGTAGTGCAGTTGTTCTGATAAACACAAGGGGAAATCATCCCTATAGTATGAAACGTATGTGTTTAGATAAGTGATAATAAAAAGAAATAGTCTTGGTGTACATATGATGTATTTTGTATAAATAACAGAAGTATCTGAATATTATTGATTTAGTGGCCGTTTTTTTTCTCTGTAAATCAGATTGATTCTTTTGTATAATTTTTTTCTGCATGTAAAAACTTTTTGAATTAACGGAATACATAAATATGGTCAATGAAAATGATTCTTGCAGTGAGTCTGGGAATCTAACAGGTGATTGGGTAACCATAATTTTATTTATAAGTAGTTTACTTGGAATACAAAAATAGGCTTTACATATCTGTGTAGAGAGAGAACTCATCTCTTGCCATCAGAAAGTTATTATAAATGTTCTTTGTAGACTCTATATTGATTTCTTAAATTATCTCTAGAAATCTGTGGCCATAATGATTATTGCAATAGTATATGTCCATGAGATTGATACACACACACACATACATACGCACACATACACACACAAACACACAGATATACACAAACACATATAGACATGCACACACACGCATACACACACACACACACACACACACACACACACACACACACACACACACACACACACACACACACACACACACACACACACACACGCACACACACACAAAGTATATGTTAAACAAGAACAATTCACCCCATGGTTTCAAACTGAATTTAATCAAAACCGAAATTAAAATCCTCGGCTCAGCTATAAAAACTAAAAACCTAAAAATCTCACAGTTATGTAAAGCATTACGTAATACTAAAAAAAAAAAAAAAAAAAATGCACCGTAGCAATACTAGAATCCCTTCCCCCCCTTGCAAGCAATTCATCAATCCATTTAGATGTTGCACCTGTTATAGGAATTCATTTTTCGTTCTTTTTCGGTAGATTTTTTTTCCTTTTCATTCTGCTTCATATTGCTCGCTGCTCGGCTCTTCTGTCATGAATTTTTACCTCATTTTTATTTTTTTAACTCCAATAGAAAGAAAAAAAAAAATCCCAAATACCTGCTTTAAATGCAACTCATTAATCCGCTTCTCGCCTCATAATTCTCACGACTTTCATAATATCTCCTTCTCTTCAGGTTCTTAGACACTAACCTGTTTAGCGTAGTGATAAACCTCAAGTCTTAATCAGGTTGATACTAAGATGAATATAATCATTAATCTCCTTGCCTGTGTTTGTGATTAAAAAAACATCTAATAAATATTGGTTGTACATAATATATGCTGTAAAGAGTAGTGTAGCTTCGAAGGACAAGTGAATTAACATAAATATGTAATTTATAAAGTATTGTTTTGTTATTTCTATAGATGACCTGATCTAGCTTCCATGGTATAATTTTTAAGTGTTTGAAATCTTCATTTGTAAATATACTATGCTTATTAAACACACATGTTAACCCACACACACACATATACATAGACAATATTCTTGCCTCTGTCTCTTTTCCTTCCTTCACTGTCTCTGTCTGTCTGTCTCTCTCTGTCTATCTCTAACCATTTCATTCTCTCCCTACCTTCCTCCCCCTCCCCTCTCTCTCTACCTCTATCATTATCCTTTATCCTCATTCTCTAATTACCACATTCCCTCTTTCTTAGTCTATCTGTTTATTCATCTCATTTTCTCAATACCTCCTCTCTCTCTCTCTTGCTCTGTTTCTCTCTATCTATCTATCCCTCTCATTCTCTCACTACGTTTCCACCGCCCCACCCCCTTCTCTCTCTCTCTTCCTCCTTCCCACCCTCTCTCTCTCCGTTTTGCTCTGCGTCTCTCTCTATCTATCATCATATTCTCTCACATCTCCTCCGCCCCCCATTTCTCTCTCTCTCTCTCTCTCCTTCTCTCCCTCTTGCTCTGTCTCTCTCTCTCTCTCTCCTTCTCTCCCTCTTGCTCTGTCTCTCTCTCTCTCTCCTTCTCTCCCTCTTGCTCTGTCTCTCTCTCTCTCTCTCCTTCTCTCCCTCTTGCTCCGTCTCTCTCTCGCTCTCCTTCTCTCCCTCTTGCTCTGTCTCTCTCTCTCTCCATCTCATTCTCTCACTACCCCCCCCCCCGCCCCCCTCTCTTCGGCCTTTCTCTCTCACACGTACATTACCCAAAGACCCTTAGCCGTTCCTTTTCAGCAGCCCCCTTTAACCAGAACAGCTGCTAACGACCCGTACGACCTCTCTCCCGCCCCCCCCCTCCAGGATGACGAGTCGAAGAGTTCATCAAAGGCCAATGAACTCGGGCTGAACAACGTCGGCGGAGTGTTCGTCGTTCTGCTGGCCGGCATGGGACTGGCTTCGGTCGTGGCGGTGTGTGAATTTGTTTGGAAATCAAGAAAGTTGGCAACCGAGGAACACGTGAGTTGCTAAGTAGAATTAGCTCTTTTTTTAATTCCTCTTTTTTTCCCTTAGACTCTATTTTTCTTTTTTTTAATTTGCTTTTTTAAAAATCTTTTTGTGCCGTGGGATATATTTTTGATTTTCCGCGGTTACGTCTGTCTCTCACCATTTTTTTTTCTTTTTCCCCCCATCTCTTCGTCTTTTTCGTCTTTTTTGTCTGTTTCTTCGTCGAAGCTGAGACTCGAAGTGGGAAAGATGAATGTATTTGGACGATGACGTCAAAAGACTTTACTTTATGAATGATGAATTGTGTCTGAAACTCGGGAGTGACGTCACGGATGGGTCTTTGTCTTTTTTCTTTTCTTGTCTTGTGCTGACGCTTCGGACCCAGACGGTACTATAACAAAATTTACAACTCACCAAAAGCGAGAGCTAATGAATCAATTAAAAGAATCAAATGAAAAATAGTTCCTTACTAATTGGGATATTACTATCATACTAACCCACGCAGACACAGTCATAGACACGCTCGCAAATATATATATATATATATATATATATATATATATATATATATATATATATATATATATATATATATATACACACAAAAGACAAAAGACACAGACACACACGGACAAAAACAAACACAGACACGGATACAGGCACATTAAACACAGAAGCACACCCACACACACACACACATGCACGCATATGCAGACACACACACACACATGCACGCATATGCAGACACACACACACACATGCACGCATATGCAGACACACACACACACATGCACGCATATGCAGACACACACACACATGCACGCATATGCAGACACTCAAACACACACACACATGCACGCATATGCAGACACTCAAACACACATACACACAAACACACACACACATGCACGCATATGCAGACACACACAAACACACACACACATGCACGCATATGCAGACACTCAAACACACACACACACAAACACACACACATGCACGCATATACAGACACACACACTTAACCCCCGTGATCCGTGCAAAAGCAGCGTCCACATCCACCGCGAGCGCGCGCACGCCTCCTCCGCACGTGGCCCAGACGGGATCGAAAAGCCGAGCCCAGCGCCTTCCTCCTCCTCCTCCTCCTCCTCCTTGGCCGCAGAAGGACACTCCAGCCTGGAGGACTGGGGATTACAGCCCAAAGTGTAGATGATTGGGGCTTACGAGGGGCTTCCGGCGAGGGCTCAGTCAGGCTGCCCGTTTGCCTCGGTAGACGGGACGCGAACGAGGGCGCCGAGGATGAAATAAGACGGGGCTGTTTTCACACTCTTTTCTGACGAGGAAGCTCTCACCTCCTCGTGTTATTGTTTTCTTTATCACATGACGCTCTGCACGAGGATATGCTGTACATATATGCCTCTAGCTTGGCCCAAAATCCCAAAATGGTATTGTTTTGTTCATTTTAATAACAAAAAAAAAAAAAAAAGAGAAAAAGAGAGAATCTGTGAGACTGACACATAACATTTGTTCCACAATAGTGACCAGCATGTAGCCTGCAGTACCTGTGTTCACCCTGCCGTTACTCCCTTTAGTGCGTTGTAAAGTCACCATGTTTGTAGTTCCATGAGCATACTTTTTTGAGAGAGTCCCGTAGTCCATGAGCTGATTCCGCCCTGAATATAAAATGACCAAATACATTCATGAGCGACTCCAGAGTTCCTCCCTCTCCACACGCACCACCACGTAGGCCTCCCTTTGGACATGATCATTAGCTCGACGCACCCACGAGCACTTACGTATTTACTATCCCCAGGCTTCCGTTTGGACAGAGATGAGTAAGGAACTCAAGTTCGCCCTCTCCTGCGACGCGTCCTCCAAGCCGGTAAGGAAGAAGCCGCAGGACCAAGAGAACAACGGGCCATCCTATCTCTCCGTGAACACCTACGGCTCCACCTACACCACCTCACAGTACTCCTTCTCGTCCAAGGACCCGCTCTCCTGACAACTGCCGGTGAGCGCCAGTGCTGCCTTAGGGGAAGGGTACGCCGAAGGAGCTCGTCTTTAGAGCCTTCGGGTTGTCTGCTCGGCGGGATGTGTTCCTGGGCTGAGCCGGAAGGGTGTTTAGAGGTTTAGTTTGATGATGAGGCCGATTATTCTCGTGCAGCTTACGGGTATAGAGGGCATGGTATATATGTGTGTTCTTTTATGTGAAGTTTCTCTCTCTCTTCCTTTATGTCTCTCTCTCTCTCACTCACTTTCTCTCTCTCTCTCTCTCGCTCATTCACTTTCTCTCTCCCTCTCACTGTCTCTCTCTCTCTCTCCCCCCCTCCTTGTCGTCTCTTCTTGTCACACTCAATCTCTCTCTCTCTCATTTTCCTTCTCTCTCTCTCACTCACTCACTCTCCTTCTCTCTTTCTCTCTCCTTCGTCTCTTTCTCTCTCTCTCCTTCGTCTCTTTCTCTCTCTCTCCTTCTCGTCTCTTCTTCTTCTTCTTCTCTCTCTCTCTCTCTCTCTCTCTCTCTCTCTCTCTCTCTCTCTCTCTCTCTCCCTCTCCCTCTGCCTCTCTCTCTCCCTCTCCCTCTGCCTCTCTCTCTCTCTCTCGGTAAGGTGCTGGTCTAGCAATCTTGCGGACCTGCGTTCAATCCCACGCCCGGCCAGTGAGTGGTATCCCCGGCCATTCCTTGCACACAGGGGGAGATTTGGGCAAAATAAAACAGTCAGTATGTCACAGCAAAGAATATCCATTCTAACAAATGGAATTAAAACTAAATCTTAAAAAAAAAAAAATCACTCGTTTCTCACTCTCTTTCTCTTCCTCTCTCCATTTTCTCTTTCTCTCTCTCCTTCTCTCTCACTGTCTCTGTCTGTCTGTTTCTCTCTCTCTCACGCACTCACTTTCTCTCTCTCTCACTTTCTTTCACTCACTTTCTCCTCCTCTTCTGTTCCTCTCACTCTCTCTCTATTTTTATCTTTCTCTCTCTCTCACTCACTCACACTCCCTCTTTCTATCCTCGTCTCTTCTTCTCTCTCTCTCTCTCTCTCTTCATGTAACCGCGCTATATGTCTGAACTCCTGCCAGAATAAGCTCTGACGCGCCGCCCTCCCTTTCTCCCGCAGGACCTTCCATCACACGCCTCCCGCGAGAAGCTGGGGCCTGACGACATCCCGACGCCCCCCCTGGCTGCCATCAGGGGGGCGCAGTCCCTGGACCGCATTTCCCGTCGGTCCGCGCCCCCAGCGACCCCGGAGGCGGCAGCAGAGGAACAGCAGGAAGGCAACCTGCAGTCTCCGGACTTGCCCTTCCAGCTGATTTCCACCGTATGACGCTAGGGGAGCCTGGGTCACCGCCGGTCGCGTCACACAGCGATCACGCACATCGCTCGATCACAACTCTGATTTCTTGACGCAGCTTCGTTCATTTTTTTTTTCGTTCGTTTTTATGTTTTGGTTTCGTTTCGTTCTGCGAGGCTCGAGAGACGGATTCCAAAGAGCTTCGCCAAAATTGTCTCCTAACTACGGCGCAATTAAAAAAATGATTTGGTTGAGGTCGATAAATTACGTTTTTTGCTTTTAATTTTTTTTTTTCTTTAACTTTTCCGTGTACATAAAGCGTTGATTTTCCTTACCCTTAGTAGTCGAGTGTCCAAATTCACATAAGGTGCGGTATTTAGCTTCACATGATAGTTTGACATTGCTTTTAGTGATATTCCTCTATAAACGAAAAGAAAAACTATAATCTTTGCTATATATCTTGTTATTAACTTTAATCATAACCAGAGTTGCTAACCATATGAATATATCCGTAAATAGCAGATATCTAGCTGACCAGCGGTGACCTAGGCAATCTAGCATAAAGTTGTGTGACTGTCTTGTCGTTCCCTGAATTATCGAAATCCTGCGTGACAAATCATTGACACTTTGTGACTTATGAATTCGAGTACTGTGTGAAGGGACCTCTTCTTCTGATGAATGTACTGTGCAAGTCAGTCGGCACGTCAGGCTCCGGAGGCGCTCGTGTTGCAGAGAAGCCGTTACTCGTTGCACACCACTGGTGACAATGCCGAAATCTCTTCATATTGTGTCGGTGGAGTCTTTGTCTGTGTTCATTGTGATAAAAAAAAGCAAAAACATTCAGCGAGAAGAAACTCGAGGAGACAAGGAAAAGGATTACTGCCTGTTAAACGAAGGGTGCTGTTACAGTAACAGTCAACGTGTAAAATACATGGGAATGAACATGCTCTTCTGAAATAGTTGTTTTGTTGATATGACTTTCTGTAATAAAAAAAACAAAAACAATTTTCACTGAAAACACCTGAAATTACCTTTTGTACTGAAATGAAAAAAATACGTGTAAATATGTGAAAAAAGTCTGTGTTTTAGGTGCTCTTAATGATTTACTGGGATAGTGAATACTGTTGTATCTTTATTGTTTGGAAATCATTTTACATTTTATTCCCAAGTTTTCACAAATTGTTCTTTTAAATCATTGTGGCGAAAAGAGACAAAGAAGCAAATGAAGCAGAGTAGAAGGAGCTCCATTATGGGTAGGTTTTATATGAATGAAATATGAGAAAAAAGAAAAATTAACTTCCGGTGTCACCAGCACACTATCAGGGACCAAGCATATTCATTCAGAAAGAGTGAGAGAGAAATTCACATACATAAAAAAAAAAAAAAAAAAAAAATATGATATGGAAGAAGATAGGATTTTACAAAATATCTAAAAAAAAAAAAACGAGCTGAAACAGGAGAGGGGAAACTGAACCAAGATCCAGTCTGAGATTGAAACATTAAACGTCTCAAGATTTTATATAATGAGACGTGTTTTTTCTGTGTTCTTTGTTTACCTATTGTTTTGGGCATTAGACCTTCATAAGTTAATATTAAGAGATATATTTTTACTAACAGATCTTGATAGATATAGGCTAAGAAACCATATATAAAGAGGAAAATTGTTCCACTCAAACTCTGGACAAATTATGGTCATTATTATTATCAGTGTTATTATTATTATTATTGATACTATTATTATTGGTATTGTGATTATCATTAATATCGTTTATTATATTACATTAATGATGATAATGACTTTTGTCATTATCATTGTTATTTTTGATATTATTATCATTAATATCAATATTACAGTATGATTTATGAGGACCACATGTAGCAATAATCGTTTTTTTCTTATATCTTATTATTTTACTTTCTTTATTTGCAATATTTTTCCGAGAATTATTTTTCATATGGTTGCTGCTACTACTACTACTACTACTATTGCTGTTCTCATTACTATTATTATTGTTCTTATTATGATTATGATTTTTATTATCATTATTATCATCATTATCATTAGTCTCATCGTTATTATCGTATCGCATTTTCGGCAAGGACCAGAGTTTCATTGGCACATATATCATGGAACATCTCATCGTTTATAAAGACATAGAAGAATGCTTGTTTCTGCTTCGCTAACTTTATATCACGCATCGCAACAAACCGAATAACTTCCTTTTTGGTTATCACGCTTCAATGTTGCTTGTCTTTGATTTTGGCAGTGTCAATTGTTTTGATAAGACGTCATGCAATCAGTGTTTCGCGAAAGGCGAACTTGCTAGAGTCGGCGACAAGTAATATGTTCAATTTAGCATGTTACATTTAGATTTGATTTTTATTTTTATCTACTACGTCACTTTACGCGTCAGTCATTTGTTTTGCGCACACATGCAATGTTTCGTGGGCAGTGAAAGGTACTTTACTTTGGAGAATTGAACTAAAAAAGGTATATATTTTTTGAAACAGGGCACAGTCAGTGTTTTTTTACTTTCTTTTTTTCTTTTCTCTTTTTTTTAACACGAACTACAGACGTTAAATTTTGTTATGGTTATTCTTGATACGAGAAAAGAAGAAAGAGAAAATAGTGGAAGGCAACACAAGAAAACAATATTTTGAAAGAGAGAAATAAAGAGAAAAAAGAACAGTATACACCAGAATCCTTGCTAGACATACCTTTACGTGGTAGAAGGCTGACGAAATTTCCGTTTCTTTGTCATCCTGTGTGCGTATTATTTCCTTTGTTTATGTCATTTGTGTTATATTGAATGTCATGTCATGTGCTGTTGTTTACTTGTTGAATGAGGTTCTGTGACTAGGAGATGGTAAGTTGTAAACACATCTCTGGGGTCGATTCAATATATGATTTTTATTAACCTCTGTAATATGATGCTATGTACTCTCTCATTTGTATACGAAATGTTTCAAAATAAACAGATTTAAATGAGGCTTTTTCAATACTCTGCGTACCTTGTTATCCCTCTGTTAGCGAATGATCAAAGAAACATTTGATTTTTTCAGATATTAGACTGGCTGTTGATCTGTGATAAAAGATTTGTCTCTGCCCCCCCCCCCAAAAAAAAAAATGCAATTGTAAAGAAAAAAGTTATAACGATGAAAAAGGACCGTTAAGTATCAATATAAAAAATGTCAAAATATATTGTTGTACTAATAATTATATCAATGGTGTATTCAAGAAATGCTTATGCAAATAATGATAAAATAATAGTGATATGATCATCATGATAATGAGGATTTGGAAGAAAAGTTAATACTAAAAGAATGATAATGATGATAAAAATATTAATGATAATGATAACAGTGATAATGACAGAAATACAGCAATAAAGGTATTAATAATTATAATGATAACAATAATAATAAAGAATAATATTGACCATAATAGTAATAATAACAACAATAATAATGATAGTGATGATAAAAATAGCAATGATAACAGTAATAATAATAACAATAATAGACTATTATCATATTTGTTTTGATGATGATAATAATAATAACATTAACAATGATAATCATAGCAATAATAAAGATAATTGCAATGATAATCAAATAATGATATTAACAACAACAGAAATAATAGCAATTATAATGAAATGATAATAATAACAATAATAAGGATAATAATGATTAAAATAGCAGTAACAGTAATAATAATAATAATAATAATAATAATAATAATAATAATAATAATTATTATTATTATTATTATGAAAATAATGAAAATAATAATGATAATAATGATGATGACTAAAACAATGATAATAATAATAATAATAATGGTGGTAATTATAGTAATAATGATAACAGCAACAATAATCAGAATAAGAATAATAAAAGTAATAATGATGATAGTAAAATCATAATGGTAATGATAGGGATAATAATAATGGAAAAGTGATAATAATAATGATACAAGTGATAATAATAATGATAATAGTGATAATAATAATAAAATTAATAATGATATGATGATGATGACAATGATGAGGATGATGATGATAATAATAATAATCATAATAATAATAATAATAATAATAATAATAATAATAATAATAATAATCATAATAACGATGATAATAATGATAATAAAAATAATGATAAGGATAATTATAATAATGATAATAGTAATATTAGTAATGATAAGAGCAAAAATGATAATTATGATAATGATATTCAAAATGATAATAAAATGATAATAATGATGACAATGAAGATGGTGATAATAATTATAATAATGATAATGATACTACTACTACTACTACTACTACTACTACTAGTAATAATAATGATTATTATCATTATTATTAATATAATAATAATAATAGAAATGATAATGATCATGATACCACTGCTACTAATAACAAAAATAATGATAATCATAGTTATAATAATAGTGATTACAATTATTAAGGTGTTAACATTAATAATAGAAAGAAACTGATAATGACAATAGTAAAAGTAATAATAACACTAATGATGATAATGATAATAATAACAATAATAACAATAAGGATAATAATGATAATGATTATAATAATGGTGATGATCATGATAATACAAATACTAATACTAATGCTAATATTAACACTAATAATAATAATAATAATAATAGTATTGATAATAATGATAATAATAGTACTGGTTATATCAATAACAATAATGACATTGATAATAATAATAACAATAATAATAATAATAATAACAATAACAATAATAATAATAACAATAATGATTATAATGGTAGTAGTAAAATACATAATGATAAATATAATAATTAAAACATGCAATACTGATGTTGATGGTGATGATGTTGATAGCAATTAATGATAATTGAAAATAATTAATAAGAATGATGATAATAATTAATAATGGTGATGCTGATAATAACAATAATGATAATAATATTGATGATGATGATAATAATAATAATAATAATAATAATAATAATAATAATAATAATAATGATAATAATAACAATAACAATGGTAGTAACAATAATAATAATAATAATGATCATAATAATGATAATAAAAAATAAGGACAATGATGAGGATGATGAGGATGATAATAATAGTAAAAATAATAAAAAGAATCAATACAATATTTATGAAAATAATGAAGGTAATGATGATAATAGCAATAATAATGGTAATGATAATAGCAATAGCAATAATAATGACGATAATGATAGTAATAATAGAATGGTAATAATAGAATGATAATAATGATAGTAATAGTAATGATACTGGCAAGAATATTGGGATAATACTAATAATGATTATGATGGTGATAAGTGGATAATAATAACAATAGTAATAAAATCATCATCATCAATAATAATCATCATCACCATCATCATTATACTAATGATAATAATACTGACAAAGACTTACGGAGAACATATACAAAGACCAAAAGAAATATGGCTACACAACCAGTGCCTCGAAAAAAGAATAGAAAGAGAGATCACACATAGAGAAAAACGAAGAGGTAAGAGAGACGATAAAAGTGGAAAGACAAGGTAATCCCAGAGACAAAATAACATGAAAGAGAGTTCAACACACGAAAGAAACGAATGCAGGAAAATGTAAAAAGGAAGAACTCAAAGCAACGGAAGAGGTGGAGAGGGAGCCGAGAACGATGAATGTTTGAAGCGACAGGCGAGGATAAAATGAATGGGGGAAGCAACAGATGAGGATAAAGTGAATGGGGGAAGCAACAGATGAGGATAAAATGAATGTGGGAAGCAACAGATGAGGATAAAGTGAATGGGGGAAGCAACATATGAGGATAAAATGAATGGGGGACGCAACAGATGAGGATGAAATGAATATTGGGGGAAGCAACAGATGAGGATAAAATGAATGTGGGAAGCAACAGATGAGGATAAAATGAATGGGGGAAGCAACAGATGAGGATAAAGTGAATGGGGGAAGCAACAGATGAGGATAAAGTGAATGGGGGAAGCAACAGATGAGGATAAAATGAATGGGGGAAGCAACAGATGAGGATAAAATGAATGGGGGAAGCAACAGATGAGGATAAAATGAATGGGGGAAGCAACAGATGAGGATGAAATGAATGGAGGAAGCAACAGATGAGGATAAAATGAATGTTGGGGGAAGCAACAGATGAGGATAAAATGAATGGGGGAAACAACAGATGAGGATAAAATGAATGTTGGGGGAAGCAACAGATGAGGATAAAATGAATGGGGGAAGCAACAGATGAGGATAAAATGAATGGGGGAAGCAACAGATGAGGATAAAATGAATGTTGGAGAAGCAACAGATGAGGATAAAATGAATGGGGGAAGCAACAGATGAGGATAAAATGAATGGGGGAAGCAACAGATGAGGATAAAATGAATGTTGGAGAAGCAACAGATGAGGATAAAATGAATGTTGGGGGAAGCAACAGATGAGGATAAAATGAATGTTGGGGAAGCAACAGATGAGGATAAAATGAATGTTGGGGGAAGCAACAGATGAGGATAAAATGAACGGGGGAAGCAACAGATGAGGATAAAATGAATGGGGAAGCAACAGATGAGGATAAAATGAATGTTGGGGGAAGCAACAGATGAGGATAAAATGAATGTTGGGGGAAGCAACAGATGAGGATAAAATGAATGTTGGGGGAAGCAACAGATGAGGATAAAATGAATGGGGAAGAAACAGATGAGGATAAAATGAATGGGGGAAGCAACAGATGAGGATAAAATGAATGTTGGAGAAGCAACAGATGAGGATAAAATGAATGGGGGAAGCAACAGAAGAGGATAAAATGAATGTTGGGGGAAGCAACAGATGAGGATAAAATGAATGGGGGAAGCAACAGATGAGGATAAAATGAATGGGGGAAGCAACAGATGAGGATAAAATGAATGTTAGAAGAAGCAACAGATGAGGATAAAATGAATGGGGGAAGCAACAGATGAGGATAAAATGAATGGGGGAAGCAACAGATGAGGATAAAATGAATGGGGGAAGCAACAGATGAGGATAAAATGAATGTTGGGGGAAGCAACAGATGAGGATAAAATGAATGTTGGGGGAAGCAACAGATGAGGATAAAATGTATGGGGGAAGCAACAGATGAGGATAAAATGAATGGGGGAAGCAACAGATGAGGATAAAATGAATGGGGGAAGCAACAGATGAGGATAAAATGAATGTTGGAAGCAACAGATGAGGATAAAATGAATGGGGAAAGCAACAGATGAGGATAAAATGAATGTTGGAGAAGCAACAGATGAGGATAAAATGAATGGGGAAAGCAACAGATGAGGATAAAATGAATGTTGGAAGCAACAGATGAGGATAAAATGAATGGGGAAAGCAACAGAGGAGGATAAAATGAATGGGGGAAGCAACAGATGAGGATAAAATGAATGTTGGGGGAAGCAACACATGAGGATAAAATGAAAGTTGGGGGAAGCAACAGATGAGGATAAAATGAATGGGGGGAAGCAACAGATGAGGATAAAATGAATGGGGGAAGAACAGATGAGGATAAAATGAATGGGGGAAGCAACATATGAGGATAAAATGAATGGGGGAAGCAACAGACGAGGATAAAATGAATGTTGGGGGAAGCAACAGATGAGGATAAAACGAATGCTGGGGGAAGCAACAGATGAGGATAAAATGAATGGGAGAAGCAACAGATGAGGATAAAATGAATGGGGGAAGCAACAGATGAGGATAAAATGAATGTTGGGGGAAGCAACAGATGAAGATAAAATGAATGGGGGAAGCAACAGATTAGGATAAAATGAATGTTAGGGGAAGCAACAGATGAGGATAAAATGAATGGGGGAAGCAACAGATGAGGATAAAATGAATGGGGGAAGCAACATATGAGAATAAAATGGATGTTTGGGGAAGCAACAGATGAGGATAAAATGAATGTTTGGGGAAGCAACAGATGAGGATAAAATGAATGTTTGGGGAAGCAACAGATGAGGATAAAATGAATGGGGGAAGCAACAGATGAGGATAAAATGAATGGGGGAAGCAACATATGAGAATAAAATGGATGTTTGGGGAAGCAACAGATGAGGATAAAATGAATGTTTGGGGAAGCAACAGATGAGGATAAAATGAATGGGGGAAGCAACAGATGAGGATAAAATGAATGAGGGAAGCAACATATGAGAATAAAATGAATGTTTGGGGAAGCAACAGATGAGGATAAAATGAATGTTTGGGGAAGCAACAGATGAGGATAAAATGAATGGGGGAAGCAACAGATGAGGATAAAATGAATGTTTGGGGAAGCAACAGATGAGGATAAAATGAATGTTTGGGGAAGCAACAGATGAGGATAAAATGAATGGGGGAAGCAACAGATGAGGATAAAATGAATGTTAGGGGAAGCAACAGATGAGGATAAAATGAATGGGGGAAGCAACAGATGAGGATAAAATGAATGGGGGAAGCAACAGATGAGGATAAAGTGAATGGGGGAAGCAACAGATGAGGATAAAATGAATGTTGGGGGAAGCAACAGATGAGGATAAAATGAATGGGGGAAGCAACAGATGAGGATAAAATGAATGGAGGAAGCAACAGATGAGGATAAAATGAATGTTGGGGGAAGCAACAGATGAGGATAAAATGAATGGGGGAAGCAACAGATGAGGATAAAATGAATGGGGAAGCAACAGATGAGGATAAAATGAATGGGGGAAGCAACAGATGAGGATAAAATGAATGTTGGGGGAAGCAACAGATGAGGATAAAATGAATGTTGGGGGAAGCAACAGATGAGGATAAAATGAATGGGGGAAGCAACAGATGAGGATAAAATGAATGGGGGAAGCAACAGATGAGGATAAAATGAATGGGGAAGCAACAGATGAGGATAAAATGAATGGGGGAAGCAACAGATGAGGATAAAATGAATGTTGGGGGAAGCAACAGATGAGGATAAAATGAATGGGGGAAGCAACAGATGAGGATAAAATGAATGGGGGAAGCAACAGATGAGGATAAAATGAATGGGGGAAGCAACAGATGAGGATAAAATGAATGTTGGGGGAAGCAACAGATGAGGATAAAATGAATGGGGGAAGCAACAGATGAGGATAAAATGAATGGGGGAAGCAACAGATGAGGATAAAATGAATGGGGGAAGCAACAGATGAGGATAAAATGAATGTTGGGGGAAGCAACAGATGAGGATAAAATGAATGTTGGGGGAAGCAACAGATGAGGATAAAATGAATGTGGGAAGCAACAGATGAGGATAAAATGAATGTGGGAAGCAACAGATGAGGATAAAATGAATGTTGGGGGAAGCAACAGATGAGGATAAAATGAATGGGGGAAGCAACAGATGAGGATAAAATGAATGTTGGGGGAAGCAACAGATGAGGATAAAATGAATGGGGGAAGCAACAGATGAGGATAAAATGAATGGGGGAAGCAACAGATGAGGATAAAATGAATGGGGGAAGCAACAGATGAGGATAAAATGAATGTTGGGGGAAGCAACAGATGAGGATAAAATGAATGTTGGGGGAAGCAACAGATGAGGATAAAATGAATGTTGGGGGAAGCAACAGATGAGGATAAAATGAATGTTGGGGGAAGCAACAGATGAGGATAAAATGAATGGGGGAAGCAACAGATGAGGATAAAATGAATGGGGAAAGCAACAGATGAGGATAAAATGAATGGGGAAGCAACAGATGAGGATAAAATAAATGGGGGAAGCAACAGATGAGGATGAAATGAATGTTGGGGGAAACAACAGATGAGGATAAAAGGAATGGGGGAAACAACAGATGAGGATAAAATGAATGTTTGGGGAAGCAACAGATGAGGATAAAATGAATTGGGGAAGCAACAGATGAGGGTAAAATGAATGTTGGGGGAAGCAACAGATGAGGATAAAATGAATGGGGAAGCAACAGATGAGGATAAAATGAATGGGGGAAGCAACAGATGAGGATAAAATGAATGGGGGAAGCAACAGATGAGGATAAAGTGAATGGGGGAAGCAACAGATGAGGATAAAATGAATGGGGGAAGCAACAGATGAGGATAAAATGAATGGGGGAAGCAACAGATGAGGATAAAATGAATGGGGGAAGCAACAGATGAGGATAAAATGAATGTTGGGGGAAGCAACAGATGAGGATAAAATGAATGGGGGAAGCAACAGATGAGGATAAAATGAATGGGGGAAGCAACAGATGAGGATAAAATGAATGGGGAAGCAACAGATGAGGATAAAATGAATGGGGAAGCAACAGATGAGGATAAAATGAATGGGGAAGCAACAGATGAGGATAAAATGAATGGGGAAGCAACAGATGAGGATAAAATGAATGGGGGGAAGCAACAGATGATAAAATGAATGGGGGAAGCAACAGATGAGGATAAAATGAATGGGAGAAGCAACAGATGAGGATAAAATGAATGGGGAAGCAACAGATGAGGATAAAATGAATGGGGAAGCAACAGATGAGGATAAAATGAATGGGGGAAGCAACAGACGAGGATAAAATGAATGTTGGGGGAAGCAACAGATGAGGATAAAACGAATGTTGGGGGAAGCAACAGATGAGGATAAAATGAATGGGAGAAGCAACAGATGAGGATAAAATGAATGGGGGAAGCAACAGATGAGGATAAAATGAATAGGGGAAGCAACAGATGAGGATAAAATGAATGGGGGAAGCAACAGATGAGGATAAAATGAATGGGGAAGCAACAGATGAGGATAAAATGAATGGGGGAAGCAACAGATGAGGATAAAATGAATGTTTGGGGAAGCAACAGATGAGGATAAAATGAATGTTGGGGGAAGCAACAGATGAGGATAAAATGAATGTTTGGGGAAGCAACAGATGAGGATAAAATGAATGTTGGGGGAAGCAACAGATGAGGATAAAATGAACGGGGGAAGCAACAGATGAGGATAAAATGAATGGGGAAGCAACAGATGAGGATAAAATGAATGGAGGAAGCAACAGATGAGGATAAAATGAATGTGGGAAGCAACAGATGAGGATAAAATGAATGGGGGGAAGCAACAGATGAGGATAAAATGAATGTGGGAAGCAACAGATGAGGATAAAATGAATGTGGGAAGCAACAGAAGAGGATAAAATGAATGTTGGGGGAAGCAACAGATGAGGATAAAATGAATGGGGGGAAGCAACAGATGAGGATAAAATGAATGTGGGAAGCAACAGATGAGGATAAAATGAACGGGGGAAGCAACAGATGAGGATAAAATGAATGGGGAAGCAACAGATGAGGATAAAATGAATGGGGGGAAGCAACAGATGAGGATAAAATGAATGGGGGGAAGCAACAGATGAGGATAAAATGAATGGGGGGAAGCAACAGATGAGGATAAAATGAATGGGGGGAAGCAACAGATGAGGATAAAATGAATGTGGGAAGCAACAGATGAGGATAAAATGAATGGGGGGAAGCAACAGATGAGGATAAAATGAATGGGGGGAAGCAACAGATGAGGATAAAATGAATGTGGGAAGCAACAGATGAGGATAAAATGAATGTGGGAAGCAACAGATGAGGATAAAATGAATGTGGGAAGCAACAGATGAGGATAAAATGAATGTTGGGGGAAGCAACAGATGAGGATAAAATGAATGTTGTGAAAATAGACATAGTGGAAACCTGCATGTGTGAAACCTCCAAAAACCAAACCTTTAATATACAGATATGGGAGACTAAAATTAATAATGTTTATTATATTTACTGTACTGAAGACACTAGGATAACTTGATATCAAATATCAGTAATAAATGGTAATAATGAGAGGAATAAAAAATGAAATTAAATGAATAAGGTAACAAGAAGAATATGATTTTGTTGGAGGCTCTAGAAATGCCATATTTGGATGCAAACTTAGTAATGCAAAGAAACTTTTAGTGATGCCAAAAAGTCTTTGTTTCATGGACAACGGAAGGCTTTTGATAGGGTGAAATATCAATTTGCAATTAAAACGACAAGAAATATACAATACAGAAATAAACAAAGAAAGTCCCTTTGAAAAACGACATTTTTTTATACTTTCGCAAAATAACAACGGCGAGGGTAGTCATCCGTCAGAATAACTGGGTAAAAATTCAAAGGTTTGCAAGTCATGTCATCCCCGTCACGAGAGATGGTCATGTCTGAGATGAAAGACATGGAAGGCTCCGGAAGGACTAATTATGCAGAAGACAGGCGTCAGCATTTGTCTCGCGGGTCACATTACAAAGCCCTTTTTAAATCAGCAAACAAAAAGAATTCTTAGTGATAGATAATGAAAAATAGATTTCAGGTATTTCAGTTATTATCTTTATAATTATGCTACGGATGATTAACACCATCACCATGTTTATAATGCCGAAATTCCTCGTGATCAAAGATAAATAATATCATAATTACTACAACCATTTTCATTAAAACAACACACTATCACCATTAGGATCATCGCAACAATCATCCTCACCATTACCATCACCATCAACATAATGGACACATCTCCATACTATCATGATCATTATCACCACACTTTCACAACACATCATTATAGCGACTAAGAGTGGAAATCATCACTCCCATCATTATAATTCATATCACCCTCATCAATTCCACCACCATCACCATTACGAATACCCATTATTGGAAACATCCTCACCATCATCAGTACCACCTTACCAATTACACCACAACTTATACAAAATACCATAATCACGATCGCTATCACCACCATTTCATTTTATAACGGGAGACTGAACACTTGCCGCTGCCTAGACACGTACAGTCAAACGTGTAATTTCATCAGGTGAATGGATCCCAACCTTGAAGTAAATGGAACCTTCCATTCACCTCTAACCAGGGCTGTTTAGGGTTCTTGGGCAACGAGAAATAGATGGAGATGGGTAAAAGGTGGTGACGGTTTGGGATGTTTTATTATGGGAGTTAGGGTGTTAAAGATCACTTTGAGATGGATGGAACTTGTCGGTAAGTGTTGGTAGGCTGTACAGAAATACAAAAACGTGTAACTGACACACACAGAAATAAAAAAGGATCTACAGAAATACATCAACTTGTAACTGACACACACACATGCAGATTTTTTATTGTTATTATTATCATTATCATCAATGCTATTTCTATTATTTTTATTGTTATTATCATCATAATCATTATTATCATCATCATTACCATTACCTTTATTATCATTATTATTATTGTTATTATTATCCTTATCATTATTATTGTTATTATTATCATTATCCTTATTATCATCATTATCATAATAATTATTATTGCTATTGCTTCATTTAATACTATTTTTATTTTTATTATTTCTATTTTCATTATTATTATTATTATTACTATTATTATTATTTTCATTATTACTATTTTGTTATTGTAATTATTGTCATTATTTCTATTATTAACATTACTGTAATTATCATCATTATTGTGATCCTGTCCATGGTAGGTCAATGTGCTTGTCTTTTTGTCTCGAGATTTATCTATTTTTATCATTATTATTAATTTTAATGTGATATAACACCAGGTGTATGTGTGAAATACAACTGGCAACCCTAGTGTTGACCTGTTGGAGCTTCTCAAAGTTGTGCTTGGTGTAAGGGTCCCATACAACCGTAGGGTACTCGAGTGTTGGCTGTACTAGTGTAGTAAAAACTATGCGTTTGACACGCACACACACAAACACACACACACACACACATACACACACACATATATAAATACATACATATGTATGGGTGTCGATTTTGGCTCAAATATCATTAATGACAGCCGCTGACTTTAGGAAACGGTTACAAAAGTCCAACAATAAAATGCACAAAACGAAATAAAAGAGGTGACAGTGTGAGCCCTGGCGAGTCCCATCTTGCCATCACTGCCTCACGCGTGTTGGTTGTGGCAGTAATTACTACAGTTTTCTTTGAACTACAGTTAAGAAAGAACGTTTAATTAGGGAAAACTTTTGTATATGAGTGAATCTTTGCTTTTTTGTGTGTTTTGAGCCATAAAAAAAGGAAAATCGCAAATTCGAACCGACTCGTGTATCCTGTGATGTAGATAAAGCAAAAAGAAAAGTTTAAAAATAGCTAACTTTTATTTTTTAGGCATGAAAAGAATGAAAATGTTAAAAAAGGCGTGTGAAGTTTTTGTCAAGTTCGTATCAGTGTCGAGCAGAGGATTCGAAACGTCCACTTCGCACAATACTTAAATTAATATCTAATTATGAAACATACGGGGAAAATACTCTTACCATCGGTCTTTTAGTATCCCACGAAGGCCAATAGATAGATTACCTAAAGCTATTGCAACTTCAGAAGCGTACCATCAGCGCATACCGTTTGCGTCACAAATCTTTGGCATAGACGAATTTCAGTAATCATCTCGGCACTTCATTCTTGCATGACCCGAGAGTATTTTTTTTTTATGCGCAGCTACTTGTACTTTATTCCTGGGGTTTTTAAATGCTCCTTTGAGAGGTTTCTTGTAAAACTTCTAAGGTGGTAGCTGAGTACAGCGTGATCCCCTGTGCAGGTGTTTCGTCTGCAACGGGTTCTTGTGTTTTATGTTGTGCTGTTGCTCCGCCCGTCAGTCAGTGAATGGCAGCAGCTGCTTTTCTGTTCTCCCTCTCTCTCTCTCTTTCTTTCCTTTCTTTCTCTCTCTCTCTCTCTCTCTCTCCCTCTCTGATTTGCTTCGTTGTTATGATAAATATTTGTTCATTATGTTCCATTTACATATATCTATGCTTACTTATGTATTGGCGTTTACTGTTATTCATCAGTCCTTGTGGTTATTCATTCATGTTTTCATCACATTTACGAGTTTATGTTTCCACCTCAAGTCTGGTTTCTATTTTGTTTATCCACATTTTATTTGGCGTTTCCTACTTATTTTCAACTTTCTATTTCTCTTATTTTTTCATTATTTTATTTTACCTATTGTCAAGTTCCATTTGCACTTTTCGTTGTTCTGCTACTGACTCCTTTTCAAATTCCCTCACTATTCAGGAAAAAAATAAATAAAACAAAATAAAATATAAGAAAATAATGAACTAAAAATATACACACATTTCGTTTTTTTCGCCATATTTAATGGAATAAAATCAAATTGCAAAAGAACATTGGAGCGTTCAGATTTAATGGGAACCTTTGGTTTTGCGATACTTGCTTCTTTTTTATGGTGTGGATTTTATTAGAATGTGACATGAAAAGGCCAGGAGTTTCCCCAGAGCAAGATAGCATTTTAAATCAATGTTGATATATATATATATGCTCTGAGATATAGATGCACAACTGTACATGCATAAACACACACACATACATATATTCATTTATACACATATAGACTTATATATATATATATATATATATATATATATATATATATATATATATATATATATATATATATATATATATATATATATAAATGTACGCATGTATTTATATTTTCGTCTATCAGTATATCTATATATATATATGTGTGTGTGTGTGTATGTGTGCGTGTGCATATTTTTATACATATTTTACGAAGGGAAAGATAGGAGTAATTGATTTCTTACAAATAAATCTTAAACGATATCAGCGCAAGACGCCATAACACCTGTACCTTCAGCCAAAGAAGACAAGACTGAAGAATGTGTGATCTTGGGATGACAACTTCCGTCAAGCCATAGAACGTCTCATTTCGCTCCTCCCTCGGGTAATCTTCTAGTCATTGGCAGCTCCTTAGAGAGAAAGAAGACGAGAACTGCAAGAGCCAGTTTCATCAAATCGTCTAATCTCATTCCAAGAGGCTAATTATGCACAGACACCTGCACCAACGCACACTTTGGGATACATCGATTCAGCATGGACACTGGCACGTTTAGGAAGTGTGTGTATATGTGTGTGTATACTGTATATATATATGTAGGTATTTTCATATATATACACATAAACACGCACACGCAGATATATACATATATGTGTCTGTATATCTGTATAATTTATATAAAAACTAATGTAAATTCTATATGAGAAGGATAACTAATCCGTAATTATGAGTATCTTGGTTTTAGAGAAAAGGTTTATGATAAAAGTACCACCACTTATGCTATGCACTCGTAGTAAATAACTCACGTATATACATACGTACACATTTGATATATATGCACACACACACACACACATACACACACAAATATATAAATACGCACATATGTATGTGTGTCGTTTTTGGCTCAAATATCATTAATGACAGCCGCTGACTTTAGGAAACAGTTACAAAAGTCCAACAATAAAATGCACAAAACGAAATAAAAGAGGCGACAGTGTGAGCCCTGGCGAGTCCCAACTCGCCATCTCTGTCTCACGTGTGTTGGTGGTGGCAGTAATTAATACAGTTTTCTTTGAACTACAGTTAAGAAAGAACGTTTAATTAGGGAAACTTTTGTATATGAGTGAATCTTTGCTTTTTTGTGTTTTGAGCCATAAAAAAAGGAAAATCGCAAATTCGAACCGACTCGTGTATCCTGTGATGTAGATAAAGTAAAAAGAGAAGTTTAAAAATAGATAACATTTGTTTTTAAAGCATGAGAAGAATGAAAATGTTAAAAAAGGCGTGTGAAGTTTTTGTCAAGTTCGTATCAGTGTTGAGCAGAGGATTCGAAACGTCCAATTCGCACAATATTTAAATTAATATCTAATTATTACACATACGGGGAGAATACTCTTACCATCAGTCTTTTAGTATCCCACGAAGGCCAATAGATAGATTACTAAAAACTATTGCAACTACAGAAGCGTACTGTCAGTGCATACCACTTGCGTCACAAATCTTTGGCATAGACGAATTTCAGTTATCATCTCGGCATTTCACTCTTACATGACCCGAGTGTTTTTTTTTTTTTTTTTTTTATTTATTATTTTTTTTTTTATGCGCAGCTACTTGTACTTTATTCCTGGGATTTTAAATGCTCCTCTGAGAGGTTTCTTGTAAAACTTCCAAGGTGGTAGCTGAGTACAGCGTGATCCCCTGCGCAGGTGTTTCGTCTGCAACGGGTTCTTGTGTTTTATGTTGTGCTGTTGCTTCGCTTGTTTATTCTGAGTCAGTCAGTGAATGGGGGGGGGGGGGGCTGCTGCTTCTGTTTCTCTCTCTCTCTTTCTCTTTCGTTCCTTTCTATCTCGCTCTCTCTGATTTGCTTCGTTGTTATGATAAATATTTGTTCATTATGTTCCATTTACATATATCTATGCTTACTTATGTATTGGCGTTTACTGTTATTCATCAGTCCTTGTGGGTTTAATCATTCATGTTTTCATCACATTTACGAGTTTATGTTTCCACCTCAAGTCCGGTTTTCTATTTTGTTTATCCACATTTTATTTGGCGTTTCCTACTTATTTTCAACTTTCGTTTTCTCTTATTTGTTCATTATTTTATTTTACCTTTTGTCAATTTCCATTTGCACTTTACGTTGTTCTGCTACTGACTCCTTTTCATATTTCCTCACTATTCAGGAAAAAAAGAAAAGAAAAAATAAAACAAAATAAAATAAAATAAAAGAATAAAACAAAAATATACATATTTCGATTCTTTCGCCGTATTTAATGGAATAAAATCAAATTGCAAAAGAACATTGGAGCGTTCAGATTTAATGGGAACCTTTGGTTTAGCGATACTTGCTTCTTTTTTATGGTGTGGATTTTATTAGAATGTGACATGAAAAGGCCAGAGTTTCCCCAGAGCAAGATAGCATTTTAAATCAATGTTGAGATATATATGCTCTGAGATATAGATGCACAACTGTACATGCATAAACACACACACATACATATATTCATTTATACACATATAGACTTATATGCATATATATATATATATATATATATATATATATATATATATATATATATATATATATAAATGTACGCATGTATTTATATTTTCGTCTATCAGTATATCTATATATATATGTGTGTGTGTGTGTATGTGTGCGTGTGCATATTTTTATACATATTTTACGAAGGGAAAGATAGGAGTAATTGATTTCTTACAAATAAATCTTAAACGATATCAGCGCAAGACGCCATAACACCTGTACCTTCAGCCAAAGAAGACAAGACTGAAGAATGTGTGATCTTGGGATGACAACTTCCGTCAAGCCATAGAACGTCTCATTTCGCTCCTCCCTCGGGTAATCTTCTAGTCATTGGCAGCTCCTTAGACAGAAAGAAGACGAGAACTGCAAGAGCCAGTTTCATCAAATCTCCTAATCTCATTCCAAGAGGCTAATTATGCACAGACACCTGCACCTACGCACACTTTGGGATACATCGATTCAGCATGGACACCGGCACGTTTAGGAAGTGTGTGTATGTGTATACTGTATATATATGTAGATATATTCATATATATACACATAAACACACACATGCATATATATACATATATGTGTCTGTATATCTGTATAATTTATATAAAAAAAAATCATGTAAATTCTATATGAGAAGGATAACTAATCCGTAATTATGAGGATCTTGGTTTTAGAGAAAAGGTTTATGATAAAAGTACCACCACTTATGCTATGCAATCGTAGTAGATAACTCACGTATATACATACGTACACATTTGATATATATGCACACACACACACACACACACACACACATAAATACGCACATATGTATGTGTGTCGTTTTTGGCTTAAATATCATTAATGACAGCCGCTGACTTTAGGAAACAGTTACAAAAGTCCAACAATAAAATGCACAAAACGAAATAAAAGAGGCGACAGTGTGAGCCCTGGCGAGTCCCATCTTGCCATCACTGCCTCACGCGTGTTGGTTGTGGCAGTAATTACTACAGTTTTCTTTGAACTACAGTTAAGAAAGAACGTTTAATTAGGGAAAACTTTTGTATATGAGTGAATCTTTCCTTTTTTTGTGTGTTTTGACCCATAAAAAAAGGAAAATCGCAAATTCGAACCGACTCGTGTATCCTGTGATGTAGATAAAGTAAAAAGAGAAGTTTAAAAATAGATAACATTTGTTTTTAAGGCATGAAAAGAATGAAAATGTTAAAAAAAGGCGTGTGAAGTTTTTGTCAAGTTCGTATCAGTGTTGAGCAGAGGATTCGAAACGTCCAATTCGCACAATACTTAAATTAATATCTAATTATGACACATACGGGGAGAATACTCTTACCATCAGTCTTTTAGTATCCCACGAAGGCCAATAGATAGATTACCTAAAGCTATTGCAACTTCAGAAGCGTACCTTCAGTGCATACCGTTTGCGTCACAAATCTTTGGCAAAGACGACGAATTTCGGCAATCATCTCGGCACTTCATTCTTGCATGACCCGAGAGTATTTCTTTCATGCGCAGCTATTTGTGCTTTATTCCTGGTGTTTTTAAATGCTCCTTTGAGAGGTTTCTTGTAAAACTTCTAAGGAGGTAGCTGAGTACAGCGTGATCCCCTGCTCAGGTGTTTCGTCTGCAACGGGTTCTTGTGTTTTATGTTGTGCTGTTGCTCCGTTTGTTTATTCTGAGTCAGTCAGTGAACGGCAGCAGCTGCTTCTGTTTCTCTCTCTCTTTCACTTTCTTTCCTTTCTATCTCTCTCTCTGATTTGCTTCGTTGTTATGATAAATATTTGTTCCTTATATTCCATTTACATATATCTATGCTTACTTAAGTATTGGCGTTTACTGTTATTCATGTCCTTGTGGGTTATTCATTCATGTTTTCATCACATTTACAAGTTTATGTTTCCACCTCAAGTCCGGTTTTCTATTTTGTTTATCCACATTTTATTTGGCGTTTCCTACTTATTTTCAACTTTCGTTTTCTCTTATTGGTTCATTATTTTATTTTACCTTTTGTCAGTTTCCATTTGCACTTTACGTTGTTCTGCTACTGACTCCTTTTCATATTTCCTCACTATTCAGGAAAAAAAGAAAAGAAAAAATAAAACAAAATAAAATAAAATAAAAGAATAATACAAAAATATACACATTTCGATTTTTTCGCCGTATTTAATGGAATAAAATCAAATTGCAAAAGAACATTGGAGCGTTCAGATTTAATGGGAACCTTTGGTTTTGCGATACTTGCTTCTTTTTTATGGTGTGGATTTTATTAGAATGTGACATGAAAAGGCCAGGATTTTCCCCAGAACAAGATAGCATTTTAAATCAATGTTGATATATATATGCTCTGAGATATAGATGCACAACTGTACATGCATAAACACACCCACATACATATATTCATTTATACACATATAGATTTATATGCATATATATATGTATATATATATATATATATATATATATATATATATATATATATATATATATAAATGTACGCATGTATTTATATTTTCGTCTATCAGTATATATATATATATATATATATATATATATATATATATATATATATATATATATATATATATATATATATATATATATGTGTGTGTGTGTGTGTGTGTATGTGTGCGTGTGCATATTTTTATACATATTTTACGAAGGGAAAAATAGGAGTAATTGATTTCTTACAAATAAATCTTAAACGATATCATCGCAAGACGCCATAACACCTGTACCTTCAGCCAAAGAAGACAAGACTGAAGAACGTGTGATCTTGGGATGACAACTTCCGTCAAGCCATAGAACGTCTCATTTCGCTCCTCCCTCGGGTAATCTTCTAGTCATTGGCAGCTCCTTAGACAGAAAGAAGACGAGAACTGCAGGAGCCAGTTTCATCAAATCTCCTAATCTCATTCCAAGAGGCTAATTATGCACAGACACCCGCACCTACGCACACTTTGGGATACATCGATTCAGCATGGACACTGGCACGTTTAGGAAGTGTGTGTGTGTGTGTGTGTGTGTGTGTGTGTGTGTGTGTGTGTGTGTGTGTATACTGTATATATATGTAGGTATATTTATATATATACACATAAACACACGCATGCACATATATACATATATGTGTCTGTATATCTGTATAATTTATATAAAAAAAAATCATGTAAATTCTATATGAGAAGGATAAGTAATCCGTAATTATGAGTATCTTGGTTTTAGAGAAAAGGTTTATGATAAAAGTACCACCACTT
>NC_091561.1:9584026-9599026 GCF_042767895.1 Penaeus vannamei | reverse complement strand
GAGAGTATGAGAGAGAGAGACAGACAGATAGAGATATCAAGATAGAAAAAAATCCGGTTTTACGTCTCGATAGATAAACATATCAAGAAAACAAAGAAGTATACAGAAAGAGTCTCATTCGAAACCCAAAGCCCCAAGGCCGTCAGTCCGCGTCTGATGGCTCGACACTTGGCACTCCCTGATTGGTGGCACCGCATCTGTTACGGATTTTGAGGGCCCTGTCGACAGGAAATTGATTAGGGGATGCTGGTCCGTCTTATCAAGGGTTGGATTCTATCGTATGGCATATTTTTTGATTGGTTTATTTATATGTAATTCGTTTTGGATTTTGTTTTGTTTCTTGTTTTTTATTTATTTATTCAGTTGAATCCTAGTTTTATGTTCTTATTTGTTTATTATTGTTTACTTCTTTGGATTCTATTTTATTTCTTATTTTCATCTTATTTGTTTAGATTCTTGTGTTTTATTGATTTATTTTTTATTTTATCAATTTTTTTATATAATTTTTTATATGTTTATTCTTGCTTACTTCTTTGGATTCTAGTTTGTTTCTTATTTTCATCTTATTTAGTTAGATCCTTGTGGTTTATTGATTTATTTTTGTTTTGTTAACTTGGATTCTATTTCATTTTCATTTATTCAGTTAAATTCGATTTCATGCCTTGGTTTGATTTTTTTTCATCTTATTAATATGGATTCTCTTTCATGGTTTATTTTTTATTGCTTTATATTTGCTTTATTAGTTTGGATTCTACTTTATGTTTTGTATTTAATTGGTTTGTTTACTTATTCTTTGTTTATTTATTTTTTCGGTTGGCTTCTATTTTTTTATTTAGCTTCTACTTTATTTTTATTTTATAAACGCAGATTCTGTTTGATCTTATTTTCATTTATTTTGTTGAATTTGATTTTATGCCTTATAAATAGATAGATAGATCTCTCTTCTTCCATCTTCCTTTCCCTTCCTTCTGTCTCCTCCCGCTCTTCCTCCTCCTCCTCTCTTTCCTTCTCTTCCTCCCTCTACTATCATTATTTTTGGTTGACTGATTTTTATTTTATCAATTTGGCTTCTATTCTATGAACTGTTTTTGATTTATTTATTCTTATCTTATGCATTTAGATTCTATTTTGTGTTTTAGTTTTTATTTGTTTATTTTTATTGATTAATTTATTTTTGTTTCACTTTCGCTAAACTGATTCTGATCGAATTAATTAATCAATTATTATTATTATTATTATTTATAAACTGGAGGAAAAATAAATAAAGAAAAAAGTAAAGGAAATCGGAAGTAGAAAATGAATAAATAAAAATGAAAGAAAATAAGGAAAATAAAAGAATAAAGAAAATAAAGAAAAAGAGAATATGAGAAAAGAAAGAAAGAAACCGAGAAAGGAAAGAAAAAAATGCGAAAATAATTAAAGAAACAAGATACTTGACGAAGAAGAATAAAAAAAGATAAAACCGAAAAGAACAAGACTTTGGAAAAAAAACGAAAGAGGGGAATAAGCGAAGACGAAGAAAGAAACGGAAGGAAGGCAAAGGGAGACCACAAAAGGGTTCAAATCGGCCCAAAATCCTTTGTCAACGGCGTGAAGGAGAGTTAATCCTCCTTAGTGTTTACCAACGTTTTTCTGACACGTGTATCGATTTCCCATAACGGCCGCGCATTTGTATTTTCCTGCCAAGGTCCCCTCTCTCTCTTTCTCTTTCTTTTTCTCTCTTTCTCTGTCTCTCTTTCTTGCTTTCTCTGTCTCTCTCTCTTTCTTGCTTTCTCTCTCTCTCTCTCTCTCTTTCTTTCTTTCTTTCTTTCTTTCTTTCTTTCTTTCTTTCTTTCTTTCTTTCTTTCTCTCTCTCTCTCTCTGTCTCTCTCTCTCTCTCTCTCTCTCTCTCTCTCTGTCTCTCTCTCTGTCTCTCTCTCTCCCTCTCTCTTTCTCTCTCTCTCTCTCTCTCTCTCTCTCTCTCTCTCTCTCTCTCTCTCTCTCTCTCTCTCTCTCTCTCTCTCTCTCCCTCCCTCCCTCTCTCTCTCTCTCTCTCTCTCTCTCTCTCTCTCTCTCTCTCTCTCCCCTCTTCTTTGTTTCTTTTTTTTTTTTCTTTTTCTAATACTAGTCGTTTCCTTTTCTTCCTGTTCTTGTTCTTATTCTTATTGTTACTGTTAATATTGCTGTTATTATTATTGTTATTATTGTTATTATTATTATTAATATTATTATTGTTATTATTATTATCATTATTATCATTGTTATTATCATTATTATTATTATTATTATTATTTTCAATGTTATTATTATTAATATTATCATCATCATTATTATTGTTATTGCTATTATTATACTATTATTATCGTTATTATTATTATTATCATCATCATCATCATCATCATCATCATCATCATCATCATCATCATCATCATCATCATCATCATCATCATCATCATCATCATCATCATTATAATCATTATCATCATTATTATCATTATTATTATCATCACTATTATTAGTATTATTATTATTTTCATTATCATTGTTATCAATATTATTGTCATTATTGTTTTTATCCTTATTATTGTCATTATATTTATTATCATTGCTAGAATTATTATTAGTAGTAACATTCTAATTTTTGTTATTGTTATTATCATCATTATTTCAATTTTTATTTTCATATGTTATTATCATTATTATTTATATCATTATCTTTATTGTTATTAACACTATCATTATTATTGTTGTTATTATTATCATTATCATCAGTATTATTATCCCTATTATCATTATCATCACTATTATCATTATTGTCATTTTTATAATTATTGTTATCATTATCATTATAATTGTCATTATTATTATCATTATTATTATTATTATAATTTTTATCATTATCATTATCAGTGTAATGTTTATTATTATTATTATTATTATTATCATTATTATTATTATTATTTCTATCACTCCTCCTATTCACCTCTTCATCCTTTTTCCATCCTCTTCTATCTCCTTCCCTCTTCCTTTCTCCCCCTTCTGTTTCCTCCTTCCTCCTTCCTCCTCCACCTCCCATCTTCCTTTCTCTTTATTTTTCTTCCTTCTCATCCTCCTCCTCCTCCTTCCCTTTTCCTTTCTCCCCCTTCTGTCTTCTCCTTCCCCCTTCCTCCTCCACCTCCCAGCTTCCTTTCTCTTTATTCTTCCTTCTCCTCCTCCTCCTTCCCTTTTCCTTCCTCTCCCTTCTGTTTCCTCCTACCATCTTCTTTTTCCTCCCATCTCCCTTTCTCTTCATTCTTCTTCTTCCTCTTCCTCCTTCCCTTTTCCTTTCTCTCCCTTCTGTTTCCTCCTCCCATCTCCCTTTCTCTTCATTCTTCCTCCTCCTCCTCCTTCCCTTTTCCTTCCTCTCCCTTCTGTTTCCTCCTCCCATCTTTTCTTTTCCTCCCATCTCCCTTTCTCTTCATTCTTCTTCCTCCTCCCCCTCCTCCTCGTCCTCTTCCTCCTCCTCCTCTTCCTCCTCCTCCTTCCTCCTCCCTCCTCCTTCCTCCCTCCTCCTTCCTCCTCCTCCTCCTCCTCCTTTCTCTTCCCTCCTCCCTCCTCCCTCCTCCTTCCTCCTCCTCTTCCTCCTCCTCCTCCTCTTCTTCCTCCTCCTCCTCCTCCTCCTTTCTCTTCCTTCCCTTTTCCTTTCTCTCCTCCCATCTCCCTTTCTCTTCATTCTTCTTCCTTCTCCTCCTTTCTCTTCCTTTCTCTTCCCTCCGCCTCCGTGCCTCGTGTTTTGTCTGCCGCGATGATCATCGATAACCGATGTTACTTCGACGTTTAAAGCAGTTTATGGCGCGCTGTTGTTTGTTGTGGGTGGAGGTGGATGGGGGTGGATGAGGGTGGAGGTTGGTGGGTGTGGGTGGAGGTTGGTGGGTGGGGGTGGATGGTGGGTGGGTGTTGGGGGAGGTGGGTGGGTGGATAGGGCTGCATGAAAGTGGAGGTTGGTGGGTGGGGGTGGATGAAGGTGGAGGTTGTTGGGTGGGGGTGGATGGGTTGGTGAGGGTTGAATAGGTGGAGGTTGGTGGTGGGGGTGGATGGTGGGTGGATTGGTGGATGAGCTGTTGAGGGTGGATGTTGGGTGGATGGGTGGAGGTTGGTGGTGGGGGTGGATGGTGGGTGGATTGGTGGATGAGTTGGTGAGGGTGGATGTTGGGTGGATTGGTGGAGGTGGGTGGTGGGGGGATGGGTGGATGGATGAGGGTGGATGGGTGAGCGGATGGGTGGAGGTAGTTGGCGGTGGATGGGGTTGGATGAGTAGGTATCAGGGGTGAAAGAGGGGGATAGATAGAGGCGAATGGATAGGGGTCGATGGAAGTGAATAGTGAAGGGGAAGAGGAAGTGGGTGGATGAATGAAATAATTTGTCATGAAGTAAATGGGCGTGATAGGGCGCTGATGGGGTTGGGGGTGTCAATACTGATAATAACAATATAATATAAATTTATAATTATACTCGTTCAGTGTCACCCCCAAGAAGGTTTGTTATTTGAACAACGATAAACCCCCCCCCCACTTCATCCATATACTTTTTGTTATGAGATTTTAAAGTAATATTTAAAATCTATATTTACTTCCATGATAGCTCTTAGAAGACAAAAACAAACAAACAAACAAAAAACCTTTGAAAATGAGTAAAAAAAAAAAAGAAATCCTCAAAAGTGAAGGAAGCAACCAATTCGCTACAATTGACCCTGGTAAAGGACCAACCCCTTATAGAACCTTCATAATGTTCCCGATAAATAACTTCACGTACCTAAATTCCTCGTATAACACTACGTAATATCAAACACTATGATTATTTTCTTTTTCCAGTATTTGGGATGAATAATCACGATTTTTTTTTCAGAACTCTCTCACCCACAAAAGCAGACATTTTTTAAACGGGAAAATAGCAAAAAAGTCGAATTTCCATTTAGATTAGCGTGTTTTTCCTGTCTTAATCATCTCTCGAATTAAAACCGTAATATAAATTCAAATGTTGTAAATGCACAATCATGGGATCCTAGTCGCTGAAAAAATGCAAAAAATGACATATACAAAATATAAAATACTTTATTCTCAGATTTTCTGAAACTCATTGTACATAAATAAAAGTATATAAACGTGAGTGATCATGTTTGAAAATGTGTGTGTGTTTGTGTATTTGTTTTTTTTATGGGAAATATTTGTGTAGGTGTGATGATGAAACAATAATAAAAATGATGATAATAATAACTATAGTACTGCTACTAGCACTATTGATTATCATACTGATACTACTAATCATGAAAATAATAACACTAAATAACCATGATGATAGTAATGATGGTAATTATGATCATGATCATATTGATACTGATGATTATGATAATGATAATGATGATGATAATGATTGTAATGATAATGCCAATAATAATGATAATAAACACATTAATAACAATAATGATATTGATAATGATAATATTATTAACAGGATATTAATAACAATGATAATGATGATAATATTGATACTCAAAATGATGATAATGATAATAACGATGAAAACAGTAATAGTAATAGTAGTATTGACATTGGTAATAATGACTGTAATAATGATAATAATGATAATGATAATAATGATGAGGATAATAACAAAAGTGGTGATGATAATAATAAAAAACAATTATGATGAGAATGATAATAAAGAATAAAACATATGATATCAATAATAACAATAATAATGATCATGATAATAATAACAATAATAATGATGACAATACTGATAATAATAATAATAATAATAATAATAATAATAATAACAACAATGACAGCTACAACAACAGCAACAAAAATAACAATACATCTTATGGATCTTTATCATCCATTTAAAAACAAAAACAAAAAAACAAAAAAGCAACAACAACAAAAAAGGTAAAATAAAATAAAATAAAGAAGCCAAGAAGGATTTTAAAGTAAAATATCCTTCACTCGGAAGGTCGAAAAAATAAGAAAGAAAGAAAGAAAAAGAAAATACTTAACACGAATAAAAAAAAAAAAAAATAAATGCAAAAAAGAAAAAAGAGAGAGAGACACAAGAAAAGAAAGAAGGAAAGAAAGCAAAAACGGAGAGAAAGAAAAAAAAAGAGAAAAAGATAGGAAGAACGAGAAAGAGAAATGGAGGCAAGGCAAATAGTGAAAATTATTTAATATAAGTCAAGGAATAACGCGGGCGCCGGAGCAGAAGCAATGTTCTTTTCTGGCCAGAGGGGAAAGAGGGGACAGGGGAAGGGGAAAAAGAAAGGGAAGAGAGGAAGGGGAAAAGAGGGGAGAGAGGAAGGAAAATAGAGGGGACAGGGGAAGGGAAAAGGAATGGGCAGAGAGGAAGGGGATAGAGAAGGGACAAAGATGAAAGGGAAAAAGAGGGGAAGGAGACGAGAGGGGAAGGGGAAAAAGAAAGGGCAGAGAGGAAGGGGATAGAGAAGGGACAAAGATGAAAGGGAAAAAGAGGGGAAGGGGAAAAAGAAAGGGCAGAGAGGGGAAAGAGAGGGGACAGAGAGGAAGGGGAAAAGAGGGCAGAGGAAGGGAAAAAAGAGGGGACAAAGAGGAAGGAGAAGAAAGGGGAAGGGGTAAAAGACAGGGCAGAGAGGAAGGGGAAAGAGAGGGGACAAAGATGAAAGGGAAAGAGAGGGGACAGAGAGGAAGGAGAAGAGAGGAAAAGGAGAACAATGGGAGAGGGAAAGGGAAAAAGAGAATAGAGAGGAAGAGGAAGTGAGGGGAGAGGGAAAGGGGAAAAATAAATGGCAGAGAGGAAGGGGAAAGAGAGAGGACAAAGATGAAAGAGAAACAGAGGGGGCAGAGAGGAAGGAGAAAAGAGGGGAAAGGGAACAATGGGAGAGGGAAAAGGGAAATGAGAATAGAGAGGAAAGGGGAGAGAAGGGAGAGGGGGAGGGAAAAAGAGGGAGCAGAGAAGAAGAGGAAGAAAGGGGAGATGGGGAAGGATAGGAGAGGGGAAGAGGAAGGGGAGAACGGAAGAGATGGGAAAGGCAAGAGAGGGGAGAAGGGAAGGGGAAGAGAGGGGGAATGGAAGAAAGGAAGAGAGAAGAGAAAAGTGAAGAGAGGGGAGATAGGAAGAAGAGAGTAAAGAGAGAGTAAAAGAGAAGAAAACAAGGGAAAGTGAGAGAAAAGAGCATCTGGAGACAGAGAAAGGGAAGAAAAAGGGAAATGGAGGAAGGGAAAAGGGGAAAGGAGGAGGGAGGAGAGAAAATGGAGGAGAGAGGGAGAAGTAGAGACAGAATAAGGAAAGCGAAAGAAGGATAACTCAAAGAGGGAGTAAGAGAGAAAAGAGGAAAGAAAGCGAGGGTAAAGCAGCGAAGATAAAGGTGAGGAGTGAAATGGAGGAAGAGAAAGACAATGAAGATAGGGAGAAGCAAAGAAGATTGATAAAGAGAGTCTGTGGAAAAGAAGGGACGATAAGGGAGGGATAGGGGAATGGTGGAGAGAGGGGGAGGGGATGGGAGGGTGGTGGGGAAGGAGGGGTTGGGGGTTGGGGGGTGGGGGAGGAGGGGGTTGGGGGTTGGGTGGTGGGGGAGGAGGTTTTTGGGGCGTTGAGGAGGTTGGGGGTTGGGCGGTGGGGGAGGAGGAGGGGTTGGGGTTGGGGGGGGAGGTGGTTGGGGAGTTGGGGGGGGGGAGGTTTTATTAGTAAAAAGAGATTATATTTCAAAGTAAAATTTAATCTTATTACATTTCCGGTCAGATTCACACGGGCGGATTTCCAAAGCGGTTTTGAAATAATTGAAGTTAGATGTAAGGGTTTATGCGGAGACCAACAAGAATCATATACATAAGTTTATGCATAAATCTATCTGTCTATCAATCAATCAAATAATGTATCTATCTGTCTGTCTACCTTCCTGACTACTTATCTACCTATCTATCCATTTATTTATCTATCTGTCTATCTGCCTGTCTATCTCTTTGTTTATTCGCCATCACAAAGGAAGAAAGAAGGAAAGAATGAAAGAAAGAAAAAATCCGAGAGTATAAAGAGTCAACCACTTTTTGTAATTTTTAAAATATATGGGGCATATTGTGTAATTGTTTTTCTCATATATTGCTTGACTCTAACGTGGAAAGTATATTATACATTACTTACTATGTTCTTGGAAAACAGAAAACTGAAAGCTATAAGTCTCTCTTAATATTTCTAAGGATTGAAGGCAGTTCCGGCATCACATACTGCAAAAAAATAAAAATAAAAGAATTCTTTTAATAGTAAACCTCTGTTCTATTTTCTTAGATGTTATGTTATTTCTTTAAATGTGATGCATAACATATATTCTTGTTAACTGATTCACCAGACATTTCCATGTGCGTTGTGATTGTGACATACATATTCTTGGTATTTCTTTTTCTCTTTCCTTTATGTACACACCCACACACATACACATATATTTACATATACATACATACATACATACATATATATATATATATATATATATATATATATATATATATATAATATATATATATATATATACATATACATATATATATATGAATATATATATATATACATATATATATATACATACATACATACATATATATATATATATATATATATATATATATATATATATATATATATATATATACACACACACACACACACACACACACACACACACACACACACACAATACACCCATGCATACATGCACAGCACATGTACACTATGTGAATATCACATATGTGTGTGTGCGTGTGTATGCCTTTGTATGTGCATACAAGAGGGCACCAGCGTATCTGAAATGCTAATATGTAAAGTATGTCCTGGTAACGGATTTTAGAATAAGGCAACCATTATCGTTGACAAAAGAAATAGTGGAAAACTTGTACTTAAAACGTACACCACTTAGAAGAGGTAACTAAAGAGATATATTTTCTCCCCCGCACGGCAAGATAGCCCTTGACGAAAGCAAGAGCTCAGTGAAAATCCGAGAGAGGAAAAAGTGAGCTAACTTTCCCCATCAGGCAAGAGGGCTCCGTCTGGAGACCCGAAGTAGTCGGCTTTTGTCCAATACTTCAGTCACAAAATGCTGGTTCAGAAACCCCATTGGCTTCAGGCCACGCTAAACAGATGGACTTTTTTCGGCTCTCTCTGATAACAAAATCTGAAGCGCGGAGTTTGAAGTGGGGAACTTTTGGGGCGACTAAATCAAATTATTGTCATTATGACAGCATTTACTGTTTTTTTTCTCGTTTTTTTAAAAATCAAGTGAATGTCTTATTTTGCTGTCTCAGTATCTGATATATACATTACATCATACTTATTGCATTGCGTTCTAAGAAGCACTTAGACCATTTGCTAAAAACAATGCTTTATCGTCACTTGACTTCATCACAACAATTATTGATGCAACATAGAAATATGAATGAAGAAAAACGTAAAATAGTCGAATAGATTTAGATGGGGAAAATACATTCATATATTTAGCCTCTCAAGGTATACAAAGATTCCCCAGAGACACGCGACGGATGAATAGATAGACAATTTGATAATAAACGCAGTGAGAATGAGGAAAGAGGATTTAGTTAAACAGACATTCGTAAATTAAGAGACGCCTATAGTTAAAAGTTCGAATTTTTGACACGTTTTCCAGTATTCTGAACTCTACAGAAACCTCACGAGTTCGAATTTCCCGCGTCGAAACCCCCGGCAAATGTTTTCTCGAGGTCAACACCCACAGTTCGAAATTCCTCCCCACATATCCCCCCCCAGAAAAAAAAGAAAAAAAAAATTATATACCCACGAAGCTGTTGCTGTTTTAGGCCTTTTTTTTAAAGATCAGATATGTCCCTTAGATCCAATATACGTTTAGCCTCGCACCAATATACACACATTGATACCAATCTTGCAAAAAAAATATACTGACCGATGGCGAACAAATATGGATATACAAGCGAAAGCGAATATATATCTGTGTACCCTGTTACCTTCAGAATAGCTTTTCCTTCATGATCTGAAGCAATGGATTTCATATTCCCTGTGATAGGTTCCAGTGCCACTAGACAATTATCCGAGCCTGATGTCGTATTTTCTTACCAATATTGGCTTCGAATTGGTTCTCTCTTGTGATTCCAGCCTCTTACCTCCTCCATTTCCCGGCTACTCCCTTAGCTTTCGCGCAAATGAGCTACGAAGTGAAAGCCACATCACGATGAATATCCTCGCTGGCACTTGGGGTATAATACATAGGTCTTTATTGTATTGGTATATTTCATTGTATTAATATAACACATCAGTCTTTATTGTACTGATATAGTGCACGTCTTTATTGTATTAATATAATACATGTCTTTAATGTATTGAAATGATACATGTCTTTATTGTATTGATGCAATAAATGTCTTTATTGTATTGATGCAATACATGTCTTTATCGAATTCATATTCATCTATTTCAGTTAATAAAGTTACACATAAAGTGTACATGCACTTCAGTATGAAACAAGTCTCTATCGCAGTGATATTCATGCAAATTAGTTAATAAACTCACTATTGAGAAAATCGATCATGTTCATCCGCTTGTCTATCTGATCATAAAACAAAAATCAAAACGCGGAACAAATTTATAGTTTTCTTTTCCAATCAAGAGTTATTGGAATCGGAAATTACGTCCTATTGTGTAGCTATGGCTTTTGTTTCGTGGCTAAAAAAAAGGGTTTTGAAAGAGCATTCACACTCGGACGACCTTCGTGGTAATCGAGAAAGCCGTAGAAGGGGAGTTATTACGACGAAAATAATGGCCTCCTTTTTTTATCCCCAACAATTTTGATTTGCGGCGCAGTATTTCATAGGGATAAGTTAATGTATCTGTTTATCTATTTATTTATCATTGTCATCATTATTATGACCCCTATTATTTTATGACATTATTAACGTATTATTATTATTACTAGTAGCAGATTTATTATTATCATTATCATCATTATGATCATCAATATTATAATTACCATCATTATTATTATCATCATCATTATTATCGTTTTTATTGTTACTATTACCATTACTTATTATCATCCTTACTGTTATTACTATAATTATTATAATTTTGGTATGTCTACCACGGCACTTTCTCTTCGCTTGAGAGGCAAATTAAGTTTGCAGTATGTAATGAGATACAATAAGCTTTGGAAAAAATATATGTCATTTGTTTAAGTGGGTCGTTTGTAAATGTTTTTCCTACGCTATGAGGAATGATTGTTTTAATTTGGAAAATTGGAGTCTTTACAAAAAGTCCAGATAGATAGATAGATAGATAGATAGATAGAGAGAGAGAGAGAGAGAGAGAGAGAGAGAGAGAGAGAGAGAGAGAGAGAGAGAGAGAGAGAGAGAGAGAGAGAGAAAGAAGCAGGTAGATAGATAAATGGAGATAGATATAAAGATATATATATAGACAGACAGACAGACAGACAGAGATAGACAAAACTACAGAAGTCAATTTCTTCGGACCAAATTGAAAAGGGATCCAACACCCCAATCATTATATACGAAAAGTAAAATAAATTCACACGTGCAGGGGATCAGAAAAATATACTATTATTTCATGACCTGAAGGAGTGTAAGATGGTCGTAACTCAGGGCGCCTCCGTGTTTACGAAAAAGTCGTAGAAAAACTGAGGATGTTATTAAAGGTATGAAGACGGCCATTTCCAGTTCGAATATTTCAATAGTCAAATAATTCCTGTTCTTTGTTTATTGTTGTTGTTGTTGTTGTTATTATTATTTTTATTATTATTGTTATTATTATTGTCATTATTATTATTATTATTATTATTATTATTATTATTGTTATTATTATTATTATTATTATTATTATTATTATTATTATTATTTTGCCAAAATATGGTTGAAAATTGGTCAGATTCACATTGCCCAGATTCTCACACAATGTGGTAATTGCCAGATGCCAACACACACACACACACACACACACACACACACACACACACACACACACACACACACACACACACACACACACATCATTTTCGTTATATCCAAATCCATTCATTTCACTTCATCCGTCTATCGACAAACATAATCTATTTCAGAAGGAACAGGAACAACAAAGGGATGAACAAAAAAACACACGAATATATATAAAAGGCATATTCGTATGTTTTCTTGTTCTTCCCTTCGTTATTCCTGTTGCAATTTGTTCGACATGAATCACTCACACACACACACTCTCTCTCTCTCTCTCACATACACACACACACACACACACACACACACACACACACACACACACACACACATTTACACATAATTTTCGTTATATGCAAATCTATACATTTCACTTCACCCGTCTATCGACTAGCATAATCTATTTCAAAAGAGCTAAAGCGCATACAGACAAGTTTATTTCAGAAATATTAAACCAGCAATATTGAAACTCGTAAATAATGTAAGAAGATTAAATGGTTATTTAAGAATTTCATGCCACGTTAACTGCGAAGGCTATTGGCGGCGAATAACAGTGGGATGAAAATGTTAAAATATTCAAAATGTTTCAAAATCTATCAATAAATAAATAAATGAAAAATAGAAGAAACTCAGAAGGTGGGAGATATATTTCCATCCTCTTTCAGTGTCTGTGGATATCAAAGAGTTAGTGTTATGAATATATTTATTAAAAAGTTATAGAAAAGTTGAGGAGGTTATCGAAGTTGGGAAGACAGTCATTTCCAATTGAAACATTTCAGTATTCAAATGATTCTTGCACTTTATTTTTTATTTTATTTACTTATTTTAATTAATTAATTTATTTATTTATTGCTAAAATATGGGTGGACAGATAAAACGCCGTCATTTTGAATATTACTTTTGTTCCACCATCTGCGTAAGTCAATTTCAGAAACGTTAAACCAAGAACGTTGAAGATTAAATGATTATTTAAGTATATCATGCCACGTCAAAAGCGTGCGTCATTGGCGTCGAATACACAGTGGGATGAAAATGTTAAAATATTCAAAATGTTTCAAAATCTATCAATAAATAAAAAAACAAAAAAAACTCAGAAGGTGGGAGATATATTTCCATCTTCTTTCAGTGTCTGTGGATATCAAATAGATAATGTAATGAATATATTTATTAAAAAAGTCAGAAAAATTGAGGAGGTTATCAAAGTTGGGAAGACAGGCATTTCCAATTGAAACATTTCAATATTCAAATGATTCTTGCACTTTATTTATTTTTTTTTTTATCTTTTTTTTTTTTCTAAAATATCGGTGGACAGATAAAACGCCGTCATTTTGAGTATTACTTTTGTTCCACCATCTGCGTGTCAATTTCAGAAATGTTAAACCAAGAACGTTGAAGATTAAATGATTATTTAAGTATATCATGCCACGTCAAATGCGTGCGTCATTGGCGTCCAATACACAGTGGGACGAAAATGTTAAAATATTCAAAACGTTTCAAAACATATTAACAAATCAATAAACCTCAGAAAGTGGGCGATATATTTCACTCCTCTTTCAGGCTCTGTGAATGTTAAATAGTATTTGTCATGAAATTATCAGATGATTTGAACTTCACTTCTTTTCAGCGTGGAAATTATATTTGATATCCGGAGAGGCTTCGAGCTCTAATCAATTACAATATCTCCTTTGGGACAATTTAATAAAAAACATGAATAGGTAATATTTCTTGTAATAAGTAACACCTTTCCTTACCATACCGGGTAATCCAAACGATACTTACATTTTTAAGAAATAGGAAACTATTATATATTTTGTATCCTATTGCAAAAGGAAGATATTTAGTGTAGTGATAATTAATATTTTCGTCAATTGTTCAAAGGAATAAATAGATGAGGAAAGCAGGTAGATAGATAAATGGGAGATAGATAGATATTAAGATATATAGACAGACAGACAGACAAACAGACAGATAGACAGACAAACAGACAGAAGTCAATTTCGTCGGACCAAATTGAAAAGGGATCCAACACCCCAATCATTATATACGAAAAGTTAAATAAATTCACATGTGCAGGGAGTCAGAAAAATATACTATTATTTCATGACCTGAAGGAGTGTAAGATGGTCGTAACTCAGGGCGCCTCCGTGTTTACGAAAAAGTCGTAGAAACTCTGAAGATGTTATTAAAGGTATGAAGACGGCCATTTCCAGTTCGAATATTTCAATAGTCAAATAATTCCTGTTCTTTGTTTATTGTTGTTGTTGTTGTTGTTATTATTATTTTTATTATTATTGTTATTATTATTGTCATTATTATTATTATTATTATTATTATCATTATTATTATTATTATTGTTATTATTATTATTATTATTATTATTATTATTATTATTATTATTATTTTGCCAAAATATGGTTGAAAATTGGTCAGATTCACATTGCCCAGATTCTCAAGCAATGTGGTAATTGCCAGATGCCAACACACACACACACACACACACACACACACACACACACACACACACACACACACACACACACACACACACACACACACACACACACATCATTTTCGTTATATCCAAATCCATTCATTTCACTTCATCCGTCTATCGACTAACATAATCTATTTCAAAAGGAACAGGAACAACAAAGGGATGAACAAAAAAACACACGAATATATATAAAATGCATATTCGCCTGTTTTCTTGCTCTTCCCTTCGTTATTTCTGTTGCAATTTGTTCGACATGAATCACTCACACTCTCTCTCTCTCTCTCTCACATACACACACACACACACACACACACACACACACACACACACACAAACACACATACACACACACACACACACACACACACACACACACACACACATTTACACATAATTTTCGTTATATGCAAATCTATACATTTCACTTCACCCGTCTATCGACTAGCATAATCTATTTCAAAAGAGCTAAAGCGCATACAGACAAGTTTATTTCAGAAATATTAAACCAGCAATATTGAAACTCGTAAATAATGTAAG
>NC_091561.1:9559026-9561526 GCF_042767895.1 Penaeus vannamei | reverse complement strand
TGTTATACTGAACCTACTTCCTATATGTAAAATAATGACAATAAGACTTCTGACCATAAGCAATGCTTCCTTTCCCGGCCAGCGTCCCTCGAGGGGCGTGGTCGAGCGCGTCCCGCGGCAGAGCCCTGGTGGTCCGTCTGCTGCTCTGGCTCGCCCTCGTCCTCGGGTTCCTCCCTCGCGCCGCCCCTGGACGATGGAGCCGCCGGAAGAACGCCCTTTCGCTCGTCACCGCCTTCGGGGCTGTGGTCTTGCCCTTCGGCTACGTGGGCGTGATGTTCGGTAGGGTGGAGCCAGAAGCGATGTTGCTTTTGTTTGATATAAAGCCACGTGTTAGATTATCAGTGTTGGATATACTTGTCATGAGTCTCCTGTTTAAGGTTCACTTGAATATAGTATTAGTTATTGAAGCGATGTTTTTATTCACAGTTCATAAATAACCAGGAGTTTGCGTCAGTGATGATTCCAAATGGTTTCATATCTTTAGGTGAAAATAATAATAATAATGATTAAAAAACACACACTCAATAAAAAAAAAAAAAAAAAAAAAAGAAACGAAAAAGTCTTCGAGTACAGATACCTTTTATAAGATATTTTCAGGTTACTTCTCGAAGATAATGACGGTTCGGCATGCCATGAGCCCCATGCTGTTCATGGTGTTAGCCTACACGACTGTCATCTTAGTGTGCTCTCTCTCGATTGCCGTCGGCTTCTGGTGTCGTCGCCGCAGCCTCTATGCTTGTGCTTGCGAAATTCAAGAACTGGAAACCACAACACCCGGAGTCGTCGTCCAGATCATAGTCATCCTGTGCATTGTGGGCGTCACGGCGATTGCCCAGATAACAACCTTTTACTGCTCCTACAACGGAAGGGGAATGGCCAACGATACTCCACGCTGGCTCCGTCCGCTAGTTCATATATCATTTGGTTATTCCCATACGGTCTTATTATTTCCTTTTGTTCTTTACACTGTCCTGGGAAAGATCCTTTACCACCAGTTTGCGACACTTAACGACCTCCTGGAAGAGTACCTCGTTTCCGGTCGATTTCTGCATATTCGAGGTGAGAAAGCAGGACCATCCAGTGAAGCAGAAGTCGGTTTGGATGATATTTATTCAGGTTTTGTAAAGCTTAGGCGTTTGTATGAGGAACTGTGGGGTGCGATGTTCTTCCCAGTGTTAGCCAATAACGTGTACACGCTTACATTTTGTATCTCGTTCGTGTTTTGGATCGTCAACATTTTTAGCATTGGTATTAACTATGAGATTGTATTTTCCACTGCTGTTGGCCTTGTTCTGGTGTCTACAATCTACTGTCAGGGTCATGTAGCTGACATGATTAATGAAAAGGTGAGGACAAAGTGTTAGGTATTTAAGCGTTTGTGGTCTTATATGCTACACATTCATTATTATCTATCAGATATGAATTATGAGCATACCGAAGAACCATAATATCTATACATTATTGCTATATTGAATGTAAGACAATAGGATGATTTTTGCAATTTTCTCTTGGTGCAATAACTACACACAAGCACTGGCTTACTGTTTCAGGCGAGTGCTCCAGCCAGAATCATTACTGGCAAGGAGATCGTGTTCAAATTATCCCCAACTCCACCGGAGATCCAAGAAAAGGTAAGAAATGTAAACAATCCTAAAGAGAAATTCTCTTTACTCCTGTTTCCCTATGACTTAATGGTCCTTCAAATATCTGCGCTGTAGTTAAGCAAGACCTGTTTAATAAGGTACATAATATATCATTCCCATTTTTCTTATGAGGCTTAACATTAGTATTTCCCACTTTTGAATATCAACATGGTTTTTTATATCATTCGTTCATAACCAGACCACACGGTCCACTCATTTTACTCCGCTCATCACCCCAAGACAAAGCTTAGATTGGTTAAAGGTGCTGTCACACTAGCACTTTTTCCATCTTTTTTTTTTACATTTTTCTGAAATTTCGTCCATCTTTGAGCGAATTGTCGATTTTCCAGTCAGACGAAAATGATCGTTTCCGTCAACTTTTTCAGCCAAGCAAAATCAAATCAAGAGCCATATTCGAGAATGTTTGTATTTATGTTGAATAAAATTGTCAAAAAATTGACAGAAAAAGTGCTAGTGTGATATCAAACCATAGTCGAGTGATAATCGGCCAGTTTGTTAAAGTTGTTAAATGGATATATATACGGCATGCATATACACAACAATAAATGCATATGTGTCCATCTATCTGATAGATATATTTATTCATCTGTTCGGTAGATATGCATGTCTAGAATGATAGATATGCATTTATGTCTGTTTATGTGCAATTTTAACAAATAGGCCGAATGCAACACATGAATTTCTTAAAGGGAAGGTCCAGTCTCTACCCACATATTCATGAATAACTATAAATTAAAGCATAAAGAATCGGTATCAGGTCAATTTTTTGTGAAAGGCAATTGTAATTCAACCAAAAATTCGGCGTTTAATATTCCACGCGCACGTCGTCTGCTAAA
>NC_091561.1:9534026-9536526 GCF_042767895.1 Penaeus vannamei | reverse complement strand
AACGAAAGAAAAAAAAGGAAGAAAAAAATAAAATGAATCACCGTTCTCCTCGAAGCGAAAGCTATTACACAAAATTTGAAATTTCTTTCATGAAAATACATCTTCCTTTCGTATTAAGTAAGGATTAGAACCACTCCAGCTAATAACCATTAAAGGTAAGGCAGAGTAAGAAAGGAAGGAAGAAAGATAAGAAGAAAGAAAGGAAGGGAGGAGGGAAGGGAGGAATGAAGGAAAGTAAGAATGAAGGATGCATGGAAGGAAGGAAATAATGAATGAATGAAGGAAAGGAGAATAGAAGAAAGGAAAGAAGAAAAACAGAATGGAAGGAAGGAAGGAAAGAAGGATGGAAAATAAAAGAAGGAGAGAGGAAGGAAGGATAATAAAAGCTAATAACCATTATAGGTAAGACAAATGAATGAAAGAAAGCAGGGAGAGAGGGAGAGAGAGAGAGAGAGAGAGAGAGAGAGAGAGAGAGAGAGAGAGAGAGAGAGAGAGAGAGAGAGAGAGAGAGAGAGAGAGAGAGAGAGAGAGAGAGAGAGAGAGAGAGAGAGAGAGAGAGGGAGAGAGAGAGAGAGAGAGAGAGAGGAAGGCGTAGGCTGTGGTTCGCTTAAGAGAGCAGCTGTTCGTGATGTATGTAACGTTCTTGGGCCGAGTTTGAGGGTGAAATATGAAGGCGCCTCTCGCTGTGACGTCATTCATCCCCCACGCTCTTGGGAAGCAAGGAGTGGCCGGAGGGAGGGAGGGAGGGGTCGGGGGTGGGGAGGAGGAGGAAGAGAGGGAAGGGGGGAGGGTAGGGTGAGAGGGGAGAGGGGGAGAGGGAAGGGGGGAGAGTAGGGTGAGAGGGAGGGGGGAGGAGGGGGAGAGGGGGAGGGGGGGGAGAAAGAGGAAGATGAGAGGGAGGGGGGAGGAGGAGGAGGAGGAGGAAGAGAGGGAGGGTGAGGGGAGGGGAGGAGGAGAAAGAGAAGGGGGTGGAGAGGGGAGGAGAGGGAAATGGATGAAAGGCGAGGAGAGGGAGAGATGGAGGAGAAGGAAGAGAGAGCGGGAGGAAAAGGAGAGGAAGGAGGATGAAGAGGGAAATGGAGAGAGAGGAGGAGGAGGAGGATAAAGAGAATAGAGCGGAGGAGAAGGAAGAGGAAGATGAGGAAAAGGAATACTATAATAGTAATGATGATAATGATAACAATAATAAGGATGATGATAATAATAATGACAATAATAATAATGATAATGATAATATTGATAATTATGATAATGATAATGATAACAACTATAATTATTACAATAACAAAAAGAATGATAATGACAATAATGATAATAATAATGATATTAATAATAATAGTAATGATATTAGTAATAACAATAGCAATAATGATAATTATGATAATGATAAGGATGATGATTATTATAATTATGATATTGATAATGAAAATAATAGTAATGATAATAATGATAACAATAATAATAATGATAATTATGATTATGATATTGATATCAATAATGAAAATATAATAATAATAATAATAATAATAATAATAATAATAATAATAATAATAATAATAATAATAATAATAGTAATAACTACAATAATAATAATAATAATAGTAAAAGTAATGATAATGATAATGATAATAATAACAATGATAATGAAAACAATAATAATAACGATAATGATGACGATGATAATAATAAAGATGATAATGAAGATGAAAAAAAAAATAATAATGATTATGATAAGGTTAGGTATAGTAAAGGTAATAAGAAAAATATCAATGATAATGATAATAGATAACAACATTAACAGATCAACAACGACAATGGTAATGAGCGATGATTATGATAGTAGTAGTAGCAGTAGTAATAATGGTATTAGTATTAGTATTAGTAACTATATTAGTAGTAACATTAATAATATTATTAGTTCTAGTATTTGTAGTATCAGCTTTAGTAGTGTGAGTACTGTTACTGCTATTGCTATTACTATTATTATCATATCTATCATTGGTATAAATAGTAGTACTAGAAATAGCAGTAGTAATAGTAAAAGTAGTAGTAGTAGTAGTAGTAGTAGTAACAGTAATGATAGTAGTATTAGCAGGAATAGTAGTAGTAATACTAGTAAAAAAAAACATTAGCATTAATAGTAGTAGTAGTAGTAGTAATAGCATTAACCACAGTAGTAGAAATATAAGAACAATAACTACAGCAACAATCTATAACAATGAAAGTTCCATTTTATCTCTTGAACTTCGGAGGGGCTGCAGTCATGTCACTTTCAAATTAAAGGGGATTTTCTTGATTGTGTCATTCGCATAGCATGGCGACACATTTGACATGAAAGTGCATGTTTAAGAGGGCTGTAATGCATGTCATTTGCCTTTATGAAGACCAGAGTGGAAATCAACGAATTATATTAACCGTGTTATGGCTGTCAAGGTGATTACATGACAGTTAGTATGTAATGTCATTCTCCTTTTGTGCGTGGAATCGGATGAGGGGTTTT
>NC_091561.1:9479026-9484026 GCF_042767895.1 Penaeus vannamei | reverse complement strand
GAGGAAGCGATAAAGTCCAAATTCCCGAACCAAAGTCCACAGGAATCATAAACCTGGGTAGCGATGTTGTGAACTGTTATATACGTCTATAAAACCTTCGGCGTGATAACCATTAGCGCTAATATCGAGTTAACTAACGAGTAACGATCAGCGGCGTGGCTCGTTACGTCGCCTCGTTCCTGCGTGGACGGATGCGTTAGATGTCTGTTTTTTCCTTCTTTCTTTTTCTTTCTTTTCTTATTTTTAATTATTTTTTTCACTTTTTATTTTTTTATTTTCTGTTTTTTTATTTTTTTTTATTATTTTTTTCTTACTTTTTTTTTTTCGGGGGGGGGAGGGTCCGGTTCTGTGGTTCTCGGACGACTTCGGTCTCTTAATGGCCAGTGTCGGCGAGATAGAGGGTGAGGGAGCGACGAAGATATTGCGGAAGGAACGAAAGATTGTGGGAACGTTGCGTTGGCTTTGGTTCGTTCTCGGTTTGTGGCGGCATTACAAATTGAAATTGCCTCTTGCTGCTTAATGCTTCAAATAACCGATTTCAGTATATATATATATATATATATATATATATATATATATATATATATATATATATATACATGTATGTATATATATATATATATATATATATATATATGTATGTATGTATGTATGTATACATACATATATATATATATATATATATATATATATATATATATATATATATATATATAAGTATGTATATATACATGCATACATATACATATACATGTGTGTGTGTGTGTGTATTCATACATACATATATGTGTATATTTATTCATATATATACACAAACATGCAGTGTATATATACATACATACATACATACATACATATATATATATATATATATATATATATATATATATGTATATATATATATATATATATATATATATATATATATATATATGTATATATATATATATATATATATATATATATATATATATATATATAAACATGCAGTATTTGTTTTTGATATAAGAATTTTTAACATAGTCTTATATTTCATCGACAATATCAAATACAGAAGCAACTCGACAAAGAAAATGCAACTGATTTGATAACAAAATTAAAAAAGAGAAATATAACTATGCAGATAAGTGAAGAACTATTCACAAGAAAAGACAGATATGGCCCTTAACCTCACGAAAGAAACACTGACCAATACATCTGCTCTTCTGACTTCTTGAGAGAACTCCAGCCAGAGAAGTAGCCTTTGTGATTTACAGACGAAAAGCTCCCGAAGAATTCTCCAGAAAGAAAAATCCAACCACTATGTCCTCTCAGAAGAACCCCCGATAGGAAGATCCGAACCGTATGCTCCAACAGAAAGGTTCAAGCCTCTAGCCTCACAAATGAACCTCCAAAAGCGACATTTGAACCTTTAGCCTCGCCAGAAAATCTACAACAGAAAGATCTGAACCTTTCGCCTTACGAAAGAACTTTCAAAAATGACGTTAATTTTTTTGACCTCACGAAAGTTAAAACTGAAGGATGAGAGAGTGAAAGACAGACAGACAGACAGAGAGAGAGTCGTTCATTTTTTTGACCTCACGAAAGTTAAAACTGAAGGATGAGAGAGTGAAAGACAGACAGACAGACAGAGAGAGAGAGAGAGAGAGAGAGAGAGAGAGAGAGAGAGAGAGAGAGAGAGAGAGAGAAAAGAGAAGAGAGAAATAAAAGAGCGAAAGAACTTACAACTGAAGAACCTAACCCTTTCACCACACGTAAAAGAAAACCAACAGAAAGACCTAACCCTTTCACCTCACGAAAGAACTTCCAACGGAAAAAAAAAATCCCAACCCTTTCACCACACGAAAGGAACACCCTGACCTCTCCCCACCCATCCCCCTTCCCCCTTCCCCCCCCTTGATTTATACGAGCCCCTCTGAAATCACACAAACGAGTGGGTCCCCTTCGCTCCCGCCGCTGCCTCGTGCCCATAATCAGCTGGGACAGACATGGCAGATATATGCAGATTTGATTACCTTAGGGGCTCGGCGTCGGTCTTAACGAACTGAGTTACTACGTTCATTTGCGGAGGGAGAGAAGAACCAGCCTCATTATCGGGTTATTGAGTGCACGCGCGGGGGTTTGCGTGCGTGCGTGTGTGTGGTTTTGGGAGTGGGTGTGTTTTGTGTTTGTTTGTGTATGTGTGTGTGATTTTGGGAGTGTGGGGATGTTTATGTTTTCGTTTGTGTGTGTGTGTATTTGTTTGTGTGTATGTGTTTTGTGTGAGTGTGGGTGTGTTTTGTGTTTGTTTGTTTGCGTGTGTGCTTGTGTTGTGTGTGTGCGTGGTTTTGTGAGTGTGGGTGTGTTTATGTTTTTGTTTGCATTGTGTGGGTGTATTTGTGTTTGTGTGTGTTTGCGTGTTTGTTTGTGTGTGTGTGCATGTGGTTTTGTGGATGTTGGTGTGTTCGTATTATTGCTTGTTTGTGTTTGTTTGTATGTTTGTGTGATGTGTATTCATGTTCCCTGGTAGTGTTTGGAGGAGAAGTATTATATCTTTTATCACTTCCTTTTGAAAGTTGCAATAATCCCATTCAATCCTCGCGCAAAAGTGTATTTCTTTTTTGTACCACAGGATATGAAAATTCTTCGTAAGAACTTATTGCCTCAAGAGTTCATTTTCGGATGAACCTAAGTACTCGCAAACAATATGAGGAAGGATTTCTTGCATATCTTTTGAAATTGTTTTGACTTAATTTCGGCAGTGAACTAAAAAGGAGACTCGCTTTATCTCTTCTTTCGTTTCTCTCTCTTTCACCCTCCTCCCCCTCTCTCTCTCTCTTTCCTTCCTACGTCTCTCTCTCTTCCTCCTTTTTTCCTTCTCTCATTTTTCCCTCTTACTACTACTTACTACTATATTCTCTCTCTCTCTCTCTCTCTCTCTCTCTCTCCCTCTCTTTCTCTCTCTCTCTCTCTCTCTCTCTCTCTCTCTCTCTCTCTCTCTCTCTCTCTTTCTCTCTCTCTCTTTCTCTCTCTCTCTCTCTCTCTCTCACTCTTTCTCTCTCTCGATCCTATTTACCCTCTCTCACGGCTCGGCGCTGTAAAGTCTGCACTGTTTACATATCGGATCTAAGATAAATACCCTACGTAACCGTTTAACCACGTTTCCGCTGAGACTTCCAACACCATACAAATTTCCCCATAATAAGAATATATCCTCTCAAAGTACTTTCCCTATTCTACCACATCCCGTCCACACAATAACTGCGCTATCTTCCACTCGACACCACATCCCAACACAACACACACACGCACACACCCTCCGCCAGGCGCATACACAATATCTGCGATTTAACCAACACCAATTGTACAGAGATTGCCCGTTCAACACCTCCATTTTGGGGAAATCACTTCGGCAGTCGCGGGCATCACCAATGTCATTTCGTATCGTATCTGCAAGTTTACGCTGGGGACTGAGGGAAATATTGGGTCGGGACCGGAGACGCAGACGAGACTGTAACAAAACCGGGAATACACAGCTGAAATAGTGGCTTACTGTGAGCCCTTCAAATTGTATTTAGGTTTTTAATTCAGTGGTCAAATAAGGGCCTAAGGCTATATGTAATGTAATCAAAAGTTGTGTGCATGTGTGTGTACGTAATGAAATGAGGGAATCATGTATAGTTTTGCTTTCGATGATGCTGGTGAAAGCAGGATAGGTTCTCGAAGGAGGCACAAAAATGCTCCATCATTCAGTGCTAAGAGATCAACCTAAAGACAGACACAAGTGATTTTCTGTTATATCATAACTAGAGATAAACGGTATCTGATTCTCCTAGTCATTTTTTCTTACCTCTATCTACAACTTATTTCATTTGATATTGTTTCAGAGTGGCTTTCGTTACTATATTACTATTGCTTATGTGATCCCTGAACGAAAATCAAACTTGCAAAAAAGAAAGAAAGAGAAAGAAAAGCACGAAAGAAGACTTTGGAGGAAAGAGAATTGTAAATGAGGGCTGCGGCAAAGAAATAAAAATGAAATAGAAAGAAAAAAAGAATATATAACTTCGAAGAAAATAAATCAAAATCAGGAAAGTCGAGAGAGAGAGAGAGAGAGAGAGAGAGAGAGAGAGAGAGAGAGAGAGAGAGAGAGAGAGAGAGAGAGAGAGAGAGAGAGAGAGAGAGAGATTTCTAAAGATTCTAAAGAGAAAGAGAGAGAAAAAAAATGTGGGTAGTTATTATCATTATTTTTCTTTTGGTTTTCTTTTTGTATAAAGGATGAATATACTCCATTTATGGGTGAAGAGGGCGGGGCATAGAGACATTGGCCTTTCTGTCACGCCCCTTTTCTTGCTCCGGAAATCGCTCCACAATGTCGTTGATTGTTTATCTATTTATTTACTGCGTGTGCGTGTGTGTATGTTTGTGTGTGTGCGTGTGTGTGGGTATGTTTGTGTGTGTGCGTGTGTGTGTGTATGTTTGTGTGCGTGTGTGTGTGTATGATTGTGTGTGTGCGTGTGTGTGTATGTTTGTGTGTGTGTGCGTGTGTGTGTATGTTTGTGTGTGTGTATGTTTGTGTGTGTATGTTTGTGTGTGTGTATGTTTGTGTGTGTGCGTGTGTGTGTGTATGTTTGTGTGTGTGCGTGTGTGTGTGTATGTTTGTGTGTGTGCGTGTGTGTGTGTGTGTGTGTATGTTTGTGTGTGTGCGTGTATGTGTGTATGTTTGTGTGTGTGCGTGTGTGTGTGTATGTTTGTGTGTGTGTGTGTGCGTTGTTATACATATACAAACACATATATGATCACACATGCACAAAAAAGAATTCTCCCGATTCTTCCAGCGCGTAACACCCAACGATCCAGCAAATCTAGCAAATCACAAACCAGATAAAGAAGCAAATTTCCCCCCCACAGCAGCAAATCCCCACCCCCACCTCCACGCCACCCCTCCCCTCACCCCCATCCACCCATAAGCCCGACAAGTCCCACACCCCCCTGCCTCACCCCACCCCACCCGTCACCCT
>NC_091561.1:9399026-9401526 GCF_042767895.1 Penaeus vannamei | reverse complement strand
AGGATATTTAATGTGTTATTTCTATCACATTTTCCTTGAAGTGTAAGGGTTATTTCCTCAATGTTTTAGGAGCATATTGGTATATCTGTCTATTGATTTGATTAAAAGTCTTGTCATAATCTTCTTCACAGCAATTTTTTCTCTTTTACACAATTTTGCCTTCCTCTTTTACATTATTTTTCTTACTCTTACAATTTCTCTTACTCATTTACAACACTGATCTCAAATAAAGAAAGAAAAAGAGAGAGAGAGAGAAAAAAAAAAACCGGATCGATCAACTATTGTTTCTGAAACGCAAATATTGAAGCACGGACTATTTGACACGACGTCGCTATATTGAAGGGCATTAATGCACCAAGATACACTGTGTCGTACTGCAGAGTGTATATTGCAAGCTGGGTATTAAGGGAGGTAGATTTGTAAGAGAAATAGACAATATATGTTCATCGCATTGCATAGAAACAACCACAGAACAGTTACTACCTAAAAATGCAAAACAAAGTCAGTTGAAAAAGTAATTTTGTTTAGATTTATGATGGATTTCCATAAATATACACAGGCTAAGATACGTATTTTCTTTAGAAGGGATTTATGTTGTTCTGTTTAACAGCGTACTTAAATTTTCTATGCAGCACCCAGTACTCTTTCTAAATATTCTGCTTATATTCTGCTTTGTCTCAACTGCTAGTACTGTTACCCAGAGTCCAGAAAAGTACTCAACTTTCCTTCTGTTAATGAAAGATAAAATGGAAACCTTCCTCTGAAAAGCAATGGAAGAAAGGCGTGGTGTCAAAAATTCATTTCTTTTCTTTTCAACCACCTTTGGCATGGTCATTGGTTGTGTAACCGCCACCTTCTATGGACTCTGCTGTGAACACTACACATTTTTCTCTTGAAAAGAAACCCGTTTATAAGGAACCCAGTATTCAGCTCCTGGAAAAAATGAAGAAACTTGAGTACTGGAAATAATTATCTAAGAAACTCCTAGTTAAGCTTTCTTTTGATATTTTTCATCGTATAAAGTAATTCCGATTTCCTAACAAGAAGCCACTACATCAAATATAAATTTCTCTAGTTAAGAGCCCAAAAGTAATACATTTTCCCTAAAACTATGACCGTAAATGAAAGACTTCTCGAGCTGGAAAAGGAGGGAAATCTTTAAGAAACTGCGAAGAAAATTTCAGTACTCAAAAATGAGAATTTTTAAGAAAGATTCAGTACTTGCTCAAGTCGTTAGTTTCTTAAATGTGTATCTATCTATCTATCTATAAACGTTTTCTTTTCTTTTACTACAACATTTATAAAATTCCATCCAATATCAATCTTTGAGAATACTTGGGGGCAGGCTTCAGTCCCCCTCTATCTCGGCCCTAACAAGTTTTATACACTATTGATATAAACTAAATATTGTAGTTTAAATCAGGACATACCTTTCTCCGGTCCACTGTATGCAGCAAAGTAAAGTTGGCAGCTTTTGAACATTTTGGTAGATTTTTAATTTTATCACGATTTTTAGCGATTTCTATGTAGACTTATCATTTAAGCATTTTTGCGATTTTAGGTGTCTTCCGATAAAAATGACGGTAAAGAATCGTGCAATTTTGATATCCATTTATACCGTTTATCTGATTATCCAAATCCAATTTTGCTCAAGTAGACCTATTTTACTAATTAAGGCCTGGATGCCCATTTTCTTTTAATAACACAGCTACCTAGTAGTTTGCTGATGCCCAACATGAAGCGATTTAATAGACTGATGTTTTAAAACGTTTTCCCTCTTTCGAGCTGTGAACTTGCATAAATCCGAATCTCCATAAATATAATATACTCAGTGCTGTACGACCCTCTAAAGTCAGCTGTTAAGGGCCTCCAAAATGACCGTCATGAAATTGCTGTTTCAAGCTCCTGACAAGAGAAACTCAATCTAGATTTTTTTTTTTTTTTTTTTTTTTTTGAGATCAGTGGTTTACGGTTTTTCTTACTTTTTATAAATTTTCTTACTCCTTTAGTTTATTTATTTACTCTACATTTTTTTCTTACTCTTATACTCAACTTTTGTTCTGTTTTAAGTTTTACCCATTTACATTTTTTCTTACTCACACATATATATTTGTTTCTTACTCCTACAGGGTTTCTTACCCTATTATGCATTTTTTTTTTTTTTTACTATTTCACACAACTTTGTTTAGTTTAAACTACTTTGTCTTACCCCTTTACAATTTTTCTTACTCTTTTATACTTTTTTTACTCTACATTTTTTCTTACTCTATTACACATTTTTCTCTTTTACTTTTCTACAGCTTTTCTTACCCTTTTACACAACTTTGTCTTACCCTTTTACAGTTTTTCTTATTCTTAAAAACTTTTATTTTCTTTACTGTTCTAGTTTTTTTTCTTACTTGTTACACAACTTTCTTTTGTTTTAAGAAACTTTGTCTTAATTTTTCTCAGTTTTTCATACTTTAATACAATTTTTTTTTTACTCTTCTACAGTTTTTCT
>NC_091561.1:9391526-9394026 GCF_042767895.1 Penaeus vannamei | reverse complement strand
CGTCCTTTTAGTGGATGATCAGCTGCAGGATTAACGAAATGATTTGATGAATGGCGCGGTCAGGGTTGGGGATGGTGTGCATGTATGTCTAGATTTATCAGGTTTATGCGGCGGTCATTTATATTTGTTCAGCATTCCCAGCTAAACCATGCGCCACCGCCCACACACATACACACACACACACACACACACACACACACACACACACACACACACACACACGCACACGCACATACACACATACACACATGCACATGCACATACACACATACACACATACACACACGCATACACATACCCATACATATACACATACACATACACACACACACACACACACACACACATACATATATGTGTGTGTGTGTGCATTATATATATATATATATATATATATATATATATATATATATATGTGTGTGTGTGTGTGTGTGTGTGTGTGTGTGTGTGTGTGTGTGTGTGTGTGTGTGTGTTTGTGTGTGTGTGTGTGTGTATGTATATGCATATATCGAAAGAGAGAGAAAGGGGGACACAAGTACAGGTGTCAATGCACATAGAAATATGCGGTAAATTATTGAAATCTTACTGATATTAAGATAAAAGCAAGTGGTATGAGAAGCCGAAAGATTTGAAATGCGAATTGAATTTAAACACCTTTACTAAATCATTTTAATGATAGCAGAAAAAAAAAAATGTTCGTCGAGTCATGAAATGTACTTGAAATATCTTAAATATGTTCAATTCGCGTTAAAGTTACATCCTCCTGACTTTTATTATATCAATGTGGTTGATGTCATATCAAATTGCTTGGTGATGACCGCAAAAATCACTACTCTAGCCCGTTACACCGTTTTATTAAAATGAATTCTCTTCCCCCCTCCATTCTCTGTGTAAATGTGAATAGCATTTGCAAACTTCCCGTAAAAAACAACGACAAAATAATACAAAAACTCGTATCACTGCTCGTTAAATACTACACACGTTCGTTTTGTATTTCAGCCGCTCCCGTATTTCAGCCCACGAGGCCTGAAGTAATTAAGAGCCGAAATTATTTACAACACCGCAAGTACAACTAATTCCAACAGTGTGGGCACGCGGAGCCTTTCGAACACCAGGCTTTCAAGACCCTGAACAAAAGCCGGTCGGAAAGGCCAAAAGAAGATGAAGTCCTCGAGCTCTCTAATGACACTAGGCTTTTAATGACAATTGGGTAATTGCCATATAATTCCAGATTCTGCCACGCCTCCGACTAGCACGTTCCGAGGCTCTGTTCGGAAGCTTGCCTGTGCGCGATGGTATTTCTGAAAAAAAATATCGTGTTTTACATAGTTGAGGAAAGTATGAATGTAGACATGTGAACGCATGCACACACATATTCGCACTTTCTGTTTGTCTGTCTGTATGTATGTCTGTCTGCTTGTCTCTCTGTCTGTCTTTCTTTCTTTCTCTCTCTGTCTCTCTCTCTCTCTCTCTCTCTCTCTCTCTCTCTCTCTCTCTCTCTCTCTCTCTCTCTCTCTCTCTCTCTCTCTCTCTCTCTCTCTCGCTCTCTCTCTCTCCCTCCCTCCCTCCCTCCCTCCCTCCCTCCCTCCCTCCCTCCCTCCCTCCCTCCCTCTCCCTCCCTCTCCCTCCCTCTCCCTCCCTGCCCCTCCCTTTCCCTCTCCCTCCCTCCCTCCTTCCCTCGCTTTCTTTCCCTCACACACGCACTTTCTCACTTACTCACCCGTTCACTCTCTCACATACCCCCCCCCCCCCCTCACACACACAAACACCCACCCAACCCCCCCTCCCTCCCCCTTCACGCAACCGATCCAAACGAATAAAAATATGCTGTTCAAACCCCTCTAACATTTTAAATTCCGCGCCTAACACACACAAAAATTGGAATATGCCAAATCATGAACAAATTGTACATGTGCATTCAAATTTGTATGCTGAATTGGTAACACTTCATGCTCTGCTGGACAATCGTTCGATGGAAAATCAAATTAATGCAGTAATGAACTCAAAAATGCATAATCTGTTTGTTGAATTAATGCGTTTCAGGATATTACTTGTGTATTTTTATTTATGTCTCTTACATATACGTGTTGGGAAATTAATAGAAAAGTTTAATGTTCACACACAGTTTACATCTTTGGATACTACGGCAAATATTATCCTTGATTATTCAATTATTAATTATTATTATTCAATAATATATGACGTGGTATGTATCATATGTGGATTGTGTTATGTAAGTGGTAAATATATATGAGCCAAAACATATATATTTAGGTATATAGTGGAAGGTACATAGTGTTCTATATAATGGGAGGTACATAATGATGATAAATATGATTTTTTTTTTTTATAATAGTGATACTAAGAGTATGGTTTTAAAAGATATGATGTTATTAATATGCGTATGAGCGTATGATGTTAACGGTAATGATGATAATGGTGCTCATGATGATACTATTAATTATGATAATGATAATGATTATGATATAAAAAAGAATGA
>NC_091561.1:9374026-9381526 GCF_042767895.1 Penaeus vannamei | reverse complement strand
CTCCGAAAGTTAGTCTTGGTTTAAACATGATCAAACTCTAATGTACATTTGACAACACAACTCGGAGGGGAAAAAATATGGTAAACAAACTTCGCTGACTCTGGGTGGCTTGAAGCAAGGCATACTTAATTGGTTAAAGGAAGAATATAAAACAGAAGAGCAGAGGGAACTTAATTTTCTTTTCGGGTAAATGTTGAAATGGTGGTGATATCACGTGTTTTGTTTGATAGCTGGAAATATGTGAATGGGCAATGGAATTCTTTTCATTTCGTTTTCATTCGCTAAGTACAAAAAAAAAAAAAAAAAAAAAATGTAAAAAAAAACTGATATTAGGTCTTACATTTAGGCCAACCTATTTGAATTTTATCTTTTTTTATTATTATTATTCAATTTTAAATCCTCTTTTAAGTTTGTTGGTGTTTGAAGACTAGGAATCAGCTCATGAGATACCGATGTACACCATGATAACGAAACGGTTTACGTAAAACACAAAATTCTACGTTTTTTCCTAATAAGAAAGAAAAAAGAAAAAATAATGGAAACGTGAGCCAAACTACTCACCTATTAGGGTAAATTCATATCAAAACTTTCCATATAAACTTTTATGAAAGTCTATGAAAGAGAGTTGAAATATGTGCTCTAATTTCTTATATTCTCTCTCTCTCTCTCTTTTTATTTATTATTATTATATTTTTTAATAACCACCTCATATTTATATTCTCCTTCTCTCTCTTTTTATTATAACCACATTATATCTCGATTTGAGTTTAAGATTCGTCAAGGATTTTGCCGGGCATTTTATTTTCATTATCGGATAAGGCATTTAACTCTTTTGTATGGACAAGAGGTTCCCTTAAAGATCAAATGTTCTATCAAAATATCTAGGGAAACCCTGACAAAATTCTAAAGGAAATTATTTAAAGAGCGCGCAGACGTCTGCCAAAAAAAAACATTTATAAAATAAATAGGTCCAACATCAAAAAAAACAAACAAACAAACAAAAAAAAATAATAATAAACAAAATTTTAAAAATCCCATTTCTTTCACTCGCATTAAAGTCCTCATTCGTGACCAAGAGGGCGACAGACAACCTACCCAATATCCATCGCAATACTTTAGCAACTTCCTGCCCAATTATGATACCAGATCGAGATTGCGTTAATAAATCATTAAGCTTCTCCTCCGTAGCGTAGGTAATTAAATCTACTTCAGTATGGCACTCCAATGCAGTATTACCAGCGCATCAACGACAGTCAATACAAAGTGAGATTTTCCTACATGGCGATAATGCTGAGGTTATACAAAACTTTATTGCTAGATAAGCAAAAAGGAAATAACTTAGTTTTGGATACAATTCTAACTCGTAAAAGTTATCAGTACTATTATACAGTAACTTGTAAACTGCACTTGGTAGCTTTGGGATACATGTAGAAGAGGTTGGTGAGAGAGAGAGAGAGAGAGAGAGAGAGAGAGAGAGAGAGAGAGAGAGAGAGAGAGAGAGAGAGAGAGAGAGAGAGAGAGAGAAAGAGAGAGGGAGAGGGAGAGAGGGCTAATTTTATGAGCACTTCATCAAAAATAATCTTACCTGTACATCATATACGAACGAATTATAATATTCTAAAATGTTACCTGCAAATCAATGGGTGATCTACCTTAGCTCTCCATCTTCCTTTAATGGTGTTTTGAATTTCACGAAAGAGAAAACAAAGCAATTGCAAAAGATTAAATTGTTGGATACTTTTATAGATCTCAGGCCAACACACACACACACACACACACACACACACACACACACACACACACACACACACACACACACACACACACTCACACACACCCACACACACACACACACACACACACACACACACACACACACACACACACACACACACACACTCAGACACACACACACACACACACACACACACAAACAAACACACACACACACACATATATACATGTGTGTGTGTGTATGTATATATCTAAACACCTACAAATATATCAATATATATATATATATATATATATATATATTATATATATTATATATATACATATATATATATATATATATATATATATATATATATATATATATATATATATATATATATATATATGTGTATGTGTGTGTGTGTGTGTGTGTGTGTGTGTGTGTGTGTGTGTGTGTGTGTGTATGTGTGTGTGTGTGTGTGTGTGTGTGTGTGTGTGTGTGTATGTATGTGTATATATATATATATATATATATATATATATATATATATATATATATATATATCAAAACACCTGGTTCAACATTTCGGATGAATGAACTTTTTCTGCTTCATTCAGTCCAAATGTGTATATACTTAACCCACCCCCCACCCACCCCCACCCCACCCCTTTGTCCCGTGCCAACCTTTCCCTGTAGAGGTTTAACGTACTGGATATTATACCGGGCTGTTTATTTTTTCTGTGCCAGAAGGGGGCCAAAAAACCCTGAGGATAACGCATGTACTAGTTTGCCGCACCCTATTTAAAATGTGTTTCTGTTCCTTTCATAGTCGCTCACTTCAGTCTGATTGTAGCTGAGATTGTTGACTTACTCTTGTAGATTACTTCGAGGGTTTTAGTTTGATTCGAAGAAAACTTGGGCATTACTGTAATCCAGAGGTACGGCAGGTATTTAAATTACATAAGGGACTTCTGTGTGATTTTTTTTTTTTTTTTTTTTTGTGGAACAGAATGCCCAATGCATTTTCAAAACCAACATTCGACAAAAGGCATTTCCTTATATTATTCAATTCTAAACACTTAAAAATGAAGTAACAACTATTTTCCAGACCACAGTGGTTCTTCATATCAAAATGTCTTTCTTGAATATTGACCAGCACATACGTCTCGTTAGATACCAATATATATAATTGTACCAAGGCTTGTGTCTGCTATGGCATTTTAACATGAAAAGTAGATGTCAATGTAATAGTTATGCCCCAGTAATCTATGTCTTTTTTGTTGTAACTGTTCGTCTTGTACCCAAAGCTGGGAAGAAATGGTAAAAAAAAAAATGTGAATGTGTATGTGTGTCCTGCACTTTGTATCGAACTTCTTTGCCATTTCGCAAAAATTATGCTGATTCCACACAACTTTTGTACTGTATTTTGATATGAGTGATGCCTTTAAAGAAAGCAAATTCTTCTCAAGTTCGATTAGGGAGCAGTAGCCTATAATAACAAGATGATGTTGCAAGCAGAAGTAAGGCCCATAAACATGACAAAAGATTGCAGAGTCAAGGCCAAGGAAGGCACCGACGCCAGGAAGAACTCACAAGTAAGACCTTCTTCCAGCAATAAGCACTAATACTAGTTACAAGAAGCCTGCCTGTGATTATTGGTTGACTGATAGAAAAAGTAAAATATATACATATACTGTATATCTATATCTATATATCTATAAATCCTTCTATCTATCTATCTATCTATCTATCTATCTATATATATGTATATATATATATATATATATATATATATATATATATATATATATATATATATATATATATATATATATATATATATATATATATATATATATATATATATATATATATATATATATATGGTGTGTGTGTGTGTATGTGTGTGTATGTGTATGTGTGTGTGTGTGTGTGTGTGTGTGTGTGTGTGTGTGTGTGTGTGTGTGTGTATGTGTGTGTGTGTGTGTGTGTGTGTGTGTGTGTGTGTGTGTGTGTGTGTGTGTGTGTGTGTGTGTGTGTGTGTGTGTGTGTGTGTGTGTGTGTGTGTTAGACTGACGTTAGCTATCTATCTATCTATACACAATATGCACAATATGCATTTAGCATATCTATATCTATCTAGTAAAACTCGAACGAATAATAAAAAAAAGACAATAGAAGGAGATAATCCCCCCTGATGATTTTCCTAAGCCTCGCAGCTCGCAAAAAGCACGCCCGCGTTTTTTACGATTACAAAAAAAAAAAAAAAAAAAAAAAAGTCAGAATAAAGTATATTTAGTGGCATGAGAAGCTGAAATCTATTTGATTCAAGTGTCAAGCCATGAAAAAGATCAATCATACTGTCGCAGAAATCGTTAAATGAATGAAAGAAAATACGTTGTAAATATAAAAGAAACACATTTGTTTAATACCTGCGTAAATAACTAAATGGTACTTTAATATTCAGTTATGTAAATAAAAAGAATCACAAGTATCCTATAAAAAGCGTGTTCATACAAGGGATATGTGTCACTGAGAACTAGACAGACAACAATGACCTTAACGATAGAACAGGAGTTAAAGATAACAGGCGAGAAGGAAAGGTTATTGTGACGATAATCAGAAGCAAGAGACAACACTGTAACCGATAAAAAAGGAGATATTCTATTTATATGCGTTGAATTCACGGCCAGAATCTCTCTTTTGAATGCAGGAATAGGGCAGACTTTCTTAAGACCGGCTGTCGATATATTTTGAAAGAAATAATGTGTTTTTCTATCTACCTATTTTCTGTCTCTCTCTATATATACATATATACACATATACGCATATCTATTTGTGTAAACTGCTCTGCGTTGTGAATACTTCCATTTAACAATACACGTCCAAAAAAAGAAAAATAAATACCTTTAAGAAATAAAAGAAATACACTGTACCTTTAACACTTTATACTTTATATTTTAAATAAATACCTTAAATAAATACTTTGAAATACTTTGAAAGAAATACACCGTACCTTCCTTCCTCGAATGAAATATGCATAACGTTCATTACTCTTTTATTTATTCCTGCATGCGAACGTGTAAATCATTTAATCAATATGCTACGATCTCGCCTTAGCATTAATATCGCACCATCTGTTCAACACGAGCTAAGGCATAAATCTTCCCGGATCCCAAGATGAACATATGCTGCTCGGACTGTACCATCTGTTCTTCGGGCTTAGGCGCTTCGAACAAGAAAAATGGTTTTCAGTGCTGTTGTTATTTTGCCAAAATCGATTAGTTTGTGCCTCTATGACTATTTACTATGTTTGGATTTCGGTTAGTCTTCTATTAGCTGTTCTTAAGTATCGTTGCGTCATGGTTCGGAGAGTCTTTTATTAGCTGTTCTTAAGTATCGTAACGTCATGGTTCTGATAACGTTTTGGAGTGAGTATGCTTATGAATAACTAATAACTAATAACTATTCACTACGTTTGGATTTCGGAGAGTCTTTTATTAGCTGTTCTTAAGTATCGTAACGTCATGGTTCTGATAACGTTTTGGAGTGAGTATGCTAATGGAGATGCAAATAGAAATGTGAGATAGTGATAGATGGAAAGTGAAGGCAGAAGTGGACGTGTGAGAGAGAGAGAGAGTTTGTGAGTGAGTGAGAGTGTGTGTGTGGATGGGTGTGTATGTGTGTGAGAGAGAGAGAGATGGAAAGTGAGGGTAGAAGTGGACGTCACAAGTTGAATATATATACGCACACGAGAGCACACACAAACACGCACTTTTCTATCTGTTTATTTGTCTCATTATCTATCTACCTGTCTGATTGTTTCTCTTTTATCAATATATCCATATGTATGTTTGTATTTGTACTTTGTGTGTGTGAGTTTACGAGTGTGTGTGTGTGTGTGTGTGTGTGTGTGTGTTTATGTGCGTGTATGAGAGAGAGAGAGAGAGAGAGAGAGAGAGAGAGAGAGAGAGAGAGAGAGAGAGAGAGAGAGAGAGAGAGAGAGTTAGAGAAAGAGAGAGAGAGAGCGTATCTATGTATATATGCACATAAACGCATTTATATATAAATGTATCCTTAGATATTTGCATATACATACAATACAATGATAAAACATAGACAGAAGTGGAAAAGAAAACTACAAAATAAAAAGTGTCCGTGTCTTGTGATGCAAATAAGTGAGAGGAGAGATGGCGCATAAACAGATCAATACACAAAGACGGATAGATAAAAGGAGAGAGAGAGAAGGTGGAGGATATGGATAAAAGAGAAAGATAAATCGTTCTCGGGGATGTAGGGATATAGGAAACCTTATAGTTATAAATCGCACTCCTCAATCATAGACACTGAAGCGGGTCGCGCCATAGTGCAATTTTTAGGAAGAGAAAGATGGAAGTAGAATGAAAGACAAAAGGAATGGGCATACACATACATACATACACGCACGCACGCACGCACACACATACATACATACACACGCACACACAAACACACACACTCACTCAAATACACACACGCGCGCGCACACACACACACACACACACACACACACACACACACACACACACACACACACACACACACAAACACACACGCACGCACACACGCGCACACACACTCACTCAAACACACACACGCGCACACACACACTCGCTCAAACACACACACATACACACGCACGCACGCATACTCACACTCACATGCACGCACGCACATATACACATAAACAAACAAAGAAGTTAAGACACGCAGATACTTCCATAGCTATATGTATACATACATGCATACATACATATCTATCTATCTATCTGTCTATCTATCTATCTATTTATCTATCTATCTATCTATCTATATCTATCTATCTATACATAAATACATATATATGAATGTATATACATACTTAAGTTACATTGCCCTTTACATATATATACAACAATGGCAAAAACAACACGAAAAATTTTACCACCTCGATTAAAAATTTATTACGCTGAAAACAATTCTTCTTGTTAGGAATCATAACAAGACGTAAACTGGGCAACATATGTTCATCTAAATAGCCCTTTAGATTTACGAGGTAGTTTATAACAAATGGTTTAGTGTTAATAACGATTGTTGAATTTCGATTCTTACGATTTTAACCGATTTAGAGGATTGACGATTTTATACGAGATATGATATGAATTACAGATATTTTGGTCTTTCTAAAACGCCTCCAGAATCTTCAGGGCGATATGAGATATATTTTGTCTTGTAATGATATACGATGTATTACAATGAAAAGATTTTTGGGAAAAAAGAAAGACGAAATCACACACTCATAAGTAAAATCTTGCTTTAGTTTTAGATTACTTTTTACAAATATATAATTTTCAAGGATATAATGAACTTTTTCCATATTTCCCGCTGTTTGGGTAATATAATTTTTTACTCTTTGATCTATCTTTTGAATTTTTTCTTTAGCAGTGATTTATTTATCTACAGGACAAATTATGAATACTTCTTAGTTAGTGTGTACGCCAGTGGATGTCTTAGTCGTCTCAGTGGATTCATAAATACACACACATACATACACACATATATTTGTATATATACATATATATTCTTATATGTATATATATACATATATATATATATATATATATATATATATATATATATATTTATATACATATATATATACTTATATGTATATATATACATATATATACTTATATGTATATATATACATATATATACTTATATGTATATATGCATATATATGTGTGTATATATATGCATATATA
>NC_091561.1:9356526-9361526 GCF_042767895.1 Penaeus vannamei | reverse complement strand
TACCACTAATAACCCACTTATAAGGACAACCCTCAAGTATACCACTAATCCACTTATAAGGACAACCCTCAAGTATACCACTAATAATCCACTAATAAGGACAACCCTCAAGTATACCACTAATAACCCACTTATAAGGACAACCCTCAAGTATACCACTAATAACCCACTTATAAGGACAACCCTCAAGTATACCACTAATAACCCACTTATAAGGATAACCCTCGCCTGCAAGTCCCCCTTTCCGTCGCCACGAGTACTCTGAACAGCATCAAGTACCTCATAACACGCTTAAAACCCCGCTTCCGTGACGCGTGTACGTGCGTGAGGGACCATGAGGCAGCACGAGTTCAAAGGGCACCCAGGCGGCTCGCCACAGAAACCTCGTCGGCACAGAAACCTTGTCGGCACAGAAACCTTGTTACACGGAGGAGACTATCGTAGGCAAAGGGTGTTAGGGCTTAGATAGCAGGGGGCGGGACACGAGGCTGGGGATCAGAGTTGCACGCAAGGTGGAAGAGAGAGAGCAGTAGCGCATTAACTTTATTTTCTTACTAGAGATCAGAATAACAATATTATAGTGTTTATTTGCTTTACTTATTTATACATCATTTGCTTTACCTTTATTTTCTTACTGGAGATCAGAATGCCAAAATTATAGCGCTGATTTATTACGAATGGACCTAGGATTGTATTTCTTTATGTATACGTCTTTTCTCATCTATGTCAATATGATAATAAAATTATAAATTTGTAGCATACGACCCTGCACCTCAAGTGACTCCATGAGAGTATTTTTTATATTGCTGAATTTAACATATAATGATACTATTAGAAGTGCAAATTGATTTGAAAATAAGTAGAATTCACTAACGCCCACGAAGTACAAGCGAAAATATTTTCTATGGAAAGAAGCCATTAGTCATTACGTAGGTCCCGCACCCGTGGACTATCCAGGGTCCGGCCCGGCTTTCGACCCGCGTGGTGGAGAGAGGCGTGAGGTTGAAGGATGGGTTAAGCACGTTCCAAAAGCCTTTTCATGTGATAACTTGTATGAGGTTTTTTCCACACGTGTTTAGTTAAGCGTTCGTACATCTGGCCACAGAATTGATACACATTTATACAGACGCTGAAATCTTTATTTACTGGAATACACGAAATCCATGGCATGGATCACTGAAACCAGGAATTGGATAATTTCAGAGGATCTTGCCACACGTTGCTATTCATTTGGTTAGTCGCCCGATTATGACAGACATTGGAATTCATACAGACTCCCTAAGTCGAGGACACTAGTTTTGTCACCACAATCGCCTGTCCACAAAGTAGATCATCGAAATAATGTTATACGTGATACATGTGGACAAGTGATTTCATAGCTTATGAAATGTATGATAATAAATCCCTAAATGTCACATCAATAAATCATGGTTTGTAGAAAATATGCATAATGACAATCTCTTTGTCAGTGATGCTAATGCCGGAATTCTTAGAATCTCTCTGAGAATAGAGAATACTGCCATTTGACTCGTCAGTATATTCACTATACATGCATACGTAAATACTTGTGTGACTCATACGCACGCATATGTTTGTGCGTGTATGTGTGAATGTATGTAAATATACATACACACATATATACATATATGTGTGTGTGTGAATGTATGTAAATATACATACATATATATACATATGTATATATGTGTGTGTGTGCTGCAAAACTTTAAAAGCAGTCACTAAACTAGGTCAAATCTTGTAAGACTATAACCAGTATACGCATACCTGACGCATTTACATACGTGTGTAAGTTCACTGGCAGCTCAGCAAAGACCCCCACGAATCTCACTGGCATTGGAGATCAGAGATAAGAGGGCTGGAAGAGGAGACTAGAAATAGAGTAAGGTAAACAAATGGGAAACAAAAGCTAACTTATACCCGCATTTACTACACATGTAGGGAATAAGTCCAGGCGTGAAATATGATAAAATTGTAAATATGAAAGAGGAAGGTAGCCGACGACGCAGAAAAGATATATCGAGAGATTACGAGAACAACAATTCGTTACTTAAATCAAGACCAGAATTATCCGTAGTTCTATTATATGACTAAAATACCAGTATGTATAAACCCTTGGTCAGAATCGCAGAAATCACTATGAAGTTAGTAACAAAAATCAGCCGTGTGAAGACTGATTCAAGATTAATACATACAATTTTAAGACAGATACGAAAACCAGAAACTTTTTTTTTTAACGAGAGCAACAACCTGCTAGACTAATAAGCGATTCTGTCAACCTCGAATCTCGCTGACAGACGCTTCGAATCCCTCTTGCTTCGGGGTTCGAAAAAGTTCGTGACACGCTCGAAACTTTCCTCCCACGCACTGGCTCATGTGGATCGAGGAACACTGGAACTTTGTCTCAGAAACAAGTATGTCTTAACGTGAAAGTTATATCTAAGGAGAGTAATGTACAAGTTATGTTAGCTTATCTTTGGCAAAGAATTCCTAGTGAATGAAATGAATGATACAAACATTTTTTTTCCATTTTCAGAATTATATACAAATAACGCGTACAGGGTACATGTTCCAGATTTAGTTTGTTTTATAGGTTATTTTTCCATTCTAATGTGTATGTCCATAAACTATATATTATTGAAACTCTCTCTCTCTCTCTCTCTCTCTCTCTCTCTCTCTCTCTCTCTCTTTCTCTCTCTCTCTCTCTCTCTCTCTCTCTCTCTCTCTCTCTCGCTCGCTCTTTCTCTCTCTCTCACACACTCTCGCACACTCTCTCTCTCTCTCACTCTCGCACACACACACACACACACACACACACACACACACACACACACACACAGACAGAATTCAGGATGCCTATGAAATTTCACAGTGACTAATTGACTTACATTTGCTGTCAAACAATATGAGTAACATTTAAACAATCCAAATGTTACATTTCAACTTGACATCAATACTGCTCTACAATGGGTGTCCGTTTATACAAACATACATACATATATAGATAGAAAGATAGATATACTAATAATATATATAGACATAGACATATAGACAGTCAGAATGGGAGACAGAGACAGAAACGGGAGTAGGGAGACTGACAAAAAATAAAACAGGAAGATTAACGAAAGATAAAGGCTTTCAAAGAATAGAGTGAGAAAAAGGAATATGAAACTAGAGAGAGAGAGAGAGAAAGAGAGAGAGAGGGAGGGAGGGAGGAAGAGAGAGAGAGAGAGAGAGAGAGAGAGAGAGAGAGAGAGAGAGAGAGAGAGAGAGAGAGAGAGAGAGAGAGAGAGAGAGAGAGAGAGAGAGAGAGAGAGAGAGAGAGAGAGAGAGAGAGAGAGAGAGAGAGAGAGAATGAAAGAGAGAAAAAGGAGAGAGAGAGAGAGGAATAAAAGACAGAAAAGTCAGATGGAGGAGGCAAAAATGGTCAATAAAACCCCCTTAAGGAAAACGCCGAGAGAAAGGACATATTACTAAGACCTAAAAAGCCTGAAAAGGAATCCATTCAGACGCAGTAAAAGTCACAGCCAGAACCCGGCATAAAAGGGGCGAGAAAATGGACACACTCGTGAGGATGAGTCGACCCGATTCGTTTTCAAAGGGTTCGAAAATCGTGAGTCGAGAAGGAAAGTGGGTTTCGAACGGTGATTTCAGAGGGTTCGAATGCTACGCTCGGAGTGACGATTTTAGAAGACCGTTTTATGTGCTTTGGTCGTATGAACAATGATATTAGTCATGATTGGTTTGATTATATATGTACGTGATCAAAATAAGAATAACCAATGTCATCCTTTGGATAGGAACAAGCATCATGATTGATAATAATAATAGATGATAATAAAAACAACCAGAACAACACAAATTAGGATAATATCTGCAATAACAAAGATACGAAGAAAAAGACATGATGATAGTGAAAGGACTTTACGGTTCTAGTCGATACCATCAAATCATTTTCACGGAATTATCAATTTGTTTTCTTCGTGTACCTTGATTGTTTATCGATAATTGGCGGAGGAAGAAATTATTTCCATTATCTCTTTTTATAACAATGTGCTGTTTATTCAGCAATTTTGTTGCTGCATGGTGTTCCTATATCGATATTACCATCACTGACATGTTGATATTAGTCATCAATTTGTCTGACTAAACAAAAGGTTAATGCTGCTTGTTTTTTTATGCATTTACTTTCCATGAGACTTCTTTATAATTTCCTTATCATCAGTAATACCAGTTAAACGTAAAGAATGAAAGAATGTAAGAATTAAAGAATGAATTTTTACTTACAATATGCTACTCCCAAGGAGACCTCCTTCCTGTCCCCTAAAGTGCTCCGAGTAGCAGTAAGTACCACACAACACCCCTTCAACTCCACTTTCGCTTCGCATAGTTCTCGAGACTTCAAAGTATAACCAGGAAGCTCGACAGAGGACCCTAATTACACAATGGAGTCTCTTTGGTATCGGAGAATAGTGCGAGGAGGGCGGTGACAGGAGGCGACAGGATCACTACAGCCAGGAGTGGAAGTTGATAGAGGCGTGAAGTTGTGGAATTGGCAAAAGGCTCTCTGACAACTTATGGATTTCCTGCATGTCCCATCACGGTTTCCAGTATGCTCCCTAGTTCCAAAAATGAATTTCCGTAAACTTTGTATCTACATTAATGTTTTTATTTTATTTTATATATATATATTTTTTTATGGAGATTTGTGCCTCTGATTTTATAACCTGAATATACACTAAAACGGGAATTGACTGATCCAATATAAAACTTGTATTCTTAAGAACAGAGTACTAAAGTAAACATGTCCATATTCAGACATATCCTTTTAAGATGCAAAACTCCACATGGAAATGAGTTAAGAGAGATCATTAAGAGTAAGAGGCATGTATCGGCAGCGACATAAACGACCAAGGATAGAATTATCTCATTCACTGGAAATCTTTACCGAAACGTCCACCATCTTAGAAATAGAGTTGACTTGG
>NC_091561.1:9349026-9351526 GCF_042767895.1 Penaeus vannamei | reverse complement strand
AATAACAATAATAATGGTAAAGATAATGATAATTATAATACCAATTATAATTACAATAAAATAGCAATGATAGCTATATTAAACTCGATAATGACAATAATCAATCATTATCATTATCATTATTATTTATACGTATAAGAAGATAACTAATACTGGAGAACACATCTGCCGAATGAACACTTGCTGCAAGATTCTGCAACATGACACCAGCGTCGAAAATAACGACACCAAAAGCGAAGAAGTTAACCCTTTCCCCCCGAGTCTGTTTGCTCCTTCCCGTTGTTGAATCCTGGTCGCTACGAAGGACTTCAATATCCTGTGTGTTTTCCAGGACAGAAAGTTTACAAGGTTCTTTCTGGTGATTTTTTTCTTTTTCTTCTTTTTCTTTCTATGTATTGTTTCTCTTTCTTTCTTTCTCTCTTTCTTTCTCTCTCTCTCTCTCTCTCTCTCTCTCTCTCTCTCCCTCTCTCTCTCTCTCTCTCTCTCTCTCTCTCTCTCTCTCTCTCTCTCTCTCTCTCGTTTCATATTCCTTTTTCTCACTCTATTCTTTGACTTTTATCCTTCGTCAATCTTCCTGATTTACTGTCTGTCCCCCTACTCCTGTTTCTGCCTCTGTCTATATCTATTATTAGTATATCTATCTATCTATATGTATGTATGTATGTATGTCTAATATTTCAATGGAAGCAAGTTTGTCTGTTTATATTGCCTTTTGGTTGGATTTATCTGTGCGACTTTTAATGCACTTTTATCGTGTTTTTCTTTTTATGCAAGAACGTCCCTATACTATTTCCATAAAGAATAAAGACAGTGCGATTGGATTGCATAAGTTGTATCCTAATATCAACATAAAATGTGTTCATTCAATTTGGAAATTAAGTGAGGTATTCGGTTATTTGAAAACACGATTGCGAGTTTTCAATCCCAACTTTAATAGAACACGAAAATAGATTATACTGTAGAAACTGCCCAACTGGAGCAATAAAATTCTCTGAGTACTAAAAATGTTGATAATGGAAATGAGTACTACTATTATTACGCTATCTTCTTGCTTATTCATTTCTAGGGCGAGTGAATGTGAACCGCGATTTTATTTCTATTTTCATGATTTTTTTTTTTTTGAGGGGGGGGGGGAGGATTGGGACGTTTTGAGTGAAGAAAAAAAAAACATTATGGAAAAGCGGGTGATATATTTACATTTAAATCTCTAAGTTTTTTTCTTCCAACCCTTTCATCATTTCTTTTGAACTTTCCCGATTGTCTGTTTCTCTCCAAAATTCTATTTGAAACGTTCATGTAATTTTTTCCTCGTTATATCCATCTCATTATCTCTCCCTTCGTTATCGCTCCCTACCTCTCTTCACAATTTTATATCGTACTTCTTCCTCGCCTTTGCTATCTACGATAAACATACTATTAATGCGTATCGGTGATATCACACAATGAAGCAATAGAAAAATATTCTGATGAAAGTGAATAATATTTGAGAAACGAGAAACCTTAGTGACTGTTTTTCCTTCACATTAACTTATGTCACGCTAAGTGATATAAGTACGCTCTTATGATGCTATGAATGATAGTCCTGAATCTTATTTGATAAGGAATACTCCTTAGCTGATAGGATTCTGAATGATATAATTCCTCTCAGTGTTAGAAATAATAATGTCAATCTTGTGATATCTCAAGAATCTCAAGAATTTATTTATCATTATTCGCTGTGTGTTATTATGAACTTGTTATTCATTTATTAATTACTCATTATCGCATATTCACATTCATTTTAACGTATTTAAATGGGGAAAAAGTAAAAACAAAAAAAAAAAAATGACATAGATCACGAAATATAAAGCCAAAATACAGAAAACGTATTGATTACAATAACCGCATATCACAACGATCAATATTCAAAGTATTTCCATTTACAAGCTTGTCACCATTCAAAACAAATCTACAGACAACACTATTGGCCTTACAACCAATAGAGTGTGTTTATTTACTCTCCCCCCCCCTTCCCTCTCTTCTTAATATCCGGGAAAGACAGGAATAGAAAAGCGGATTTTATTTACGGTAGAATTTTCAATGCTGTCAAGTGTGATAGATATTGTCCTACACGAGACTGCAATGGAGTTATTTGTCTAAAATAGTCGGAATTCGGGAGTTATGGAGCCAATAGTTTAAAAAGATTTCTTAACATTATATTACGGGTGTTTATTCATGTGAGAGATGGACAGTGGAAATGTAAATACAAATCTTTCAGAAAAAATCGAAATTGGAAATTCATTTGGCATTTTCTGCAGGAAAAAGTCGATGCAGAGAATACATCTTACGTACTATCACGTGTGTGCAATTAAACCTACGAAAATCGATGGGAATATGATATATGATAAGAAAAATTCGGTGCCAAATACGTATTTTAGTTTCTTTGATATTCTTTAAAATTAATGACCCGTGTTTTCGAATGAGTTAGTTTTCATGAATACAAAGAAAAAAGTTAGGGGGG
>NC_091561.1:9339026-9341526 GCF_042767895.1 Penaeus vannamei | reverse complement strand
GTTAGATGTTATTAACAGTTAATGGGTATAGATAGGTTAGTTTTGTAAATATAATTATAACTTAGGGCTTTCTAAGATTGATAGCTCAGCGAGGGTGAGAAGGCAGTGACAAGTATTGTTATTTTTTTCCGACAGAGCGAAATATTGACTTTCTGTCTATCAAGTAAACGCTTTTGTCATGATTAACACATACTTGCTTGATGTTTGATTATTGTAATCACTTAGAAATACGATAGATTATGCTTCTTATAATTCACAATTTTTTTTATTCTTTAGAATAATGTTTAAGTCACTGAGCATGTTTATTTTGTTTTAAGTATTTGCTTCACCTGTGATCACAATTCTTTTATGAAATATCCAATTCATTTATTAACTTGTGAGATATTAAATAATGAACTGTTTTGACATTATTTGATTCATCAAGATATAATACGTATTTTTGAATGTTGTTGATTTTGTCTTTATCAAGTTCCATGACATAATTAGATAACAGAGTCATAACTGTCTAGTATGTAAGTGTCAATAACCCAAATAATGTCTTGTCAATTTGTTTCATATAAATTTGATTTTCTAATTTTATTATATTGCATTGATAATTATTAGTTAATAAAAATAAATTACTGATCAAAAAATACAATAATTGAATTGCACTAATTAATAGTATTAGCAATGGTATTGAAATCCATAGATTTATTATTTGAGGTTACACTATAATTGAAGAGATCATTTTAACATTTATGTATCAAACATAATGAGTCTTGATACTGAAGAGCATAAAAAGGGGGGAAATTGGGGGGGGGGGGCAACAATATCATTATATATTCATAAACTGAATACACCATCATTAATTTATCAAAAATACAATAAATCGTCGTATGACCTCATGTGACCTACTTTGTGAGAAACATCGTTTATGATTAATTGAATATCTATCCTAATTTACAAAATAGTTTTTTCTTGCTTTTGTGGTTATTTGATTTGATGAAAGCTGTTATATTTATTGGAAAATACAATATATAGAGAACAAATGTATACCAACTTATCCCTCTATACATAAATAAAATATTACTTATAATATTCACACCGTTGAGTCATTTGATTTTTCTATTGTACTAATAGTGATAACAATTATTATAATGGTAATAATAATAATGATATTGATAATAGTAATAGTAATGATAAAATGGTAATAATTATGATAATTATACAAACAATAATGAAAATGAGAATGATTATATCAGTAATAATGATAGTAATAATAATATTATCATATCATTTTTATCATTATCATTATTAGTATTATCAATAATGATAATAGTTACCATTATCATCATTATTCATTATTACTGGTATTAAAATCGCTATTATTGTTATTATATTATATTGTTATAATTACCGCCTTTTCTTTATTTTCTTGTTGCTGGGATTACTGGCTAATACATTACCACCACTTGTTTGATAAGTATTATCAATAATTTAATTCCATCTCGTAATTCGCTATTATCATTATCATTAACAACGGTAATGTCATTATTGCCCATAAGAATATTGTTATCAGTGAGGTTACCATTGTTACAATACCTCTTACCACTAGTAGTGTTATCAGAAGTAATAATCATAATTTCAGTACTATTATCATCTGTATTATAAACATTACCATTATGCCAGCATTCTCTTAATCGCCACTGCTTTTATCACGGTCACTTTAATCCATATCATAACCATTATCCTCCTTCTCAGTGCCATCGCGAGAGCATTGCAAACACAACAAACCTGTTTCGCAAGTCACTTCCATAATAATAAGCATAATCACACCACAGAGGTAGTCCCCGGTATTTCCTCCCGGCAGGAACACCAGGCAGAGAGCCATCCCGGAGACCAAGCGCGCCGTAAGTAAACAAACATTATCTGTTTTACCTCCGAATGGGGTATTTACTTTGTTTCCATTGCTAGGACAGAACCTAAGGCGAATGTTAACCGTTGTCGTTGGGCTGTGTGCGTGGGAGCGTCGGCCCAACCTACGCTGTTATGACTTTAGGAGAACCGTTTAACAGTTTCAACGCAAATGTTCTCCCTATTGCCTCGAGTGGTGGTGCTACTGAAAATAAAACGGGAGGGAAAGGGAGTGGGAGAAGGGGTAGGAAAGAGAGAAGGGTGGGGGAGGGGGAAGAGAAAAGGAGAGATAGAGAGAGGGAGGAGGGAAGGTAGGAAGTGATAAGATAGGAAATAAGAGAAAGGGAGAGATCGAAAGAGGAAGGAGGGAAGATAGATGGTGATGTAGGGAATAAGAGAAAGGAAGAGATCGAGAGAGAAAGGAGGGAAGATAGATGGTGAGATAGGGAATAAAAAAGGGAGAGATCGAGAGAGGAATGAAGGAAGATAGAGGTACGGAAATAGAGACAGAAGCAGGCGGACAGATTAATAAAGTCGTACAGAAAGAGATAGCCAGATAAACCAAGAGTAAAACAAGAGAATAATCATAAACAGATATATTGTAATA
>NC_091561.1:9314026-9316526 GCF_042767895.1 Penaeus vannamei | reverse complement strand
AATATATGCAGCATATGTTACCATTAAAAAAACGGCATTTTCACAAATCCGGCACTCCAGGTCCAGAGGCTGCCGGATTTTTTAACAACCTTGAATAATAGTAGTAATAGTAATTAAAAGGACTGATAATAACATTATTATTAATAGTAATCATAATGATAATAATAATTATCATTATCATAACCATAATAAAGTAATGATGATAATGAACAATGATGGTAATAAAAATGGTAATGATAATCATCATCATCATCGTCATCATCATCATCATAATTGTAAAAATAGAAATGATGACAATGTTTATAATAATAAAATATAATTTATAATAATAATAATAATAATAATAATAATAATAATAACAACAGTAATAATAATATTAATAAAAAAATAATAGCATTAATGACCATGATCATAATTATAATACTGGCAATAATAATTAGTGATGATAACTAAACAAGAACATCCAGAACAAACTGAACAACCAAAAGTCAAAAATCGGTTCAACCAATGTACTTAAGCACAGCCAATGAAAGAAAATAAGTAACCATGGAAGGGCATTGGAAAATACAAAATAAAACGGTAAACCCTTAACACAGGTGAAAAATGTTCGTTCTGTACTGTACTTACGGGAATGGTACTGTAAAAGTGTTTAAATGACTGTGATCATTCGAAGACAAAGAGTTTCTCTCTCTCTCTCTCTCTCTCTCTCCCCCCACCCTCTCTCTCTCTCTCTCTCTCTCTCTCTCTCTCTCTCTCTCTCTCTCTCTCTCTCTCTCTCTCTCTCTCTCTCTCTCTCTCTCTCTCTCTCTCTTTTTTTTTTTTTTTTTTTTTTTTTTTTTTTTACCAGTAAAATATCTAGTTGAAAAATACTGAAAGGAACGATCAGATTTTTTCTTTCTTTTTTTTTAATGTCAAAGCTATTTTGCAGTGTGATTTCGAGATGAGAATACTGGCGAGTTTTCCGTTGCCACTTAATGATATCAGAATCATTCATGAATACTAAAAAAGGGCCCAAAATACTAGCACAATACACACGCGGTCACATATATATGTAGACGTGTGTGTGTGTGTGTGTGTGTGTGTGTGTGTGTGTGTGTGTGTGTGTGTGTGTGTGTGTGTGTGTGTGTGTGTAATAAGTATATACACGGTCACTTTATACATCCCATTTTTATCTGTCCCCGCCATGTCGACACCGCTCCTCCATAACCAGTACAATTTCGTGCCTAGATTGCCTTTTCATCGCTCCATCCCGGGGCACAACACGGGCCATCCTGAGCATTAACTACGTTATTTTACATCGCATCTATAAGTTTACGCCGGGAATTGACTCGGATATTGGCTCAGGATTGAAGATGCAGAACCGGTTTTTTCACGGGGGAGGGGCCGAAAGAACGTAGTTACCTGGAGAGAGGGAGAAGGGGCCGGAAGGTGGAAAAGTTGATAAACTAAAGGGGAAATTGGCTGGTAAATGCTCATACATGTGTACGCAGGGAAGGACGGACACGTTCGTACACAAGGAACGCGAGAAGGGAAGAGGGTGAAGGAGCAAGAAGGAGAAGGATTAGGAGAGTACGAAAGGAAACGGGTGATAAACAGACATACACGTACACACTCGCGAACAGAGGGGTGGAGGGAGAAAGAGAGAAAGAAGAGTAGGGAGAAAGAGAGGAGGAAGAGGAGGGGAGAAAAATTGATAGAATTTGAGGGAAATTGGGATGGTCAACAGACATACGTACGCACACACGCAGGGGCAAAGAGACGCATCCGAACACGAGCGCACAACCAGAGAGAGAGGAAGGGACGGAAAATGAAAAATTACCAGATAAGAGGGAAACTGATTGTGTGCGCGTGTATACCTATATATGTGTATGTACGTATGTGCGTTTTCTGATCATACAATCCGTGCAAACCATATCAATATAAAATATTACCCCTGCAATGCTGAATCACAGAGAATATACGCATTATTTTTGTGATAGATTGCTACAGTTGCCAGCCATTTTTCCATAGTCCATATCTCATGCAGACTGCTGGACGCCCTCGTTACAGGCTCTCAATTTGTGGAAATGGAATACGGTAACCGACTGAAATCACTGGAGTGCTTGTTGATTGGGCAATTTGCTGGAAGTGATCGTTTACAGTTTCGCATGGATTAAATCAGGGATCATAAGGTTACCGTGCGATTGAGAACAGCGCAGCATGAATGACAACAGCGTGGAAATGGCAATTTGATGAAAATGATGTCGAAGCGGAGAGGAAATTCTATTCTACGATTAGAATACAGACATGGAGAGAGAACAAGAAGGGAAAAAGGAATAGAAGATATATTAACTGAAAGAAAGTCAAGAGCTAAAGAAGAAAAGGGAAAAAAATAAATGGCTAAATATGGATATAGGAAGAGAGAAGATATGTGAACTGAGAGAGAATCAAGAGCGAAATAAGAAAAGGAAAAAAATAAATGGCTAGATATGGATATAAGAAGAGAAAGAGGAAGAAACAA
>NC_091561.1:9306526-9309026 GCF_042767895.1 Penaeus vannamei | reverse complement strand
AGAGTGAATCAGGTGCAGAGCAAGAGAGGAACACACTCTTACTCTCACTCTCCCTCCCTCTCACTCACCCTCTCTCTCTCCCCTAATGTTAACCCATACACGGTTCCAAATTGTGTACACAACACACGCACACATAATTACTTTACAAACTCACATCGGTGTTGGATAATCGAGGGACAATAATGTGTTTTGCATACTAATTCTAAACAATAGTAAACCGCGTTGCTATAATAACAAAATATCAACAGAGTTAAATCACCTTTATTGAGAGTGGCAGATTTAATGCCCGTAACCCATTTATCTGACACACCTGATGAATATGGGATAGGTAAATTGTACCTAATGTGCTCATAGGCTTTGTACTGTAGAACTATACAGCTGCATTTTTAGTATAATAGCATATCATGAGCTAGTGGCATTTTTGCAGTGTATCTTGTACATATAAATGATTAATAATTTACGTTTACTTGGCCATTATTTGTATCTTTATCAATAAAAAAACTCGCTTAGAAACTTTTGGATTATCGTTTTTAATTCGTTTATTATGATACCAACCTTTCCTAAAAATGAAAGAGAAGCAAGGAAAAACCTTAACTTGTTGTTAACTTGACAAATAAATACATAGAATGTTAGACCCACCTACTTCTTGAGCTTTTACAATGACAGGAAGTCCAAAACTCAGAGATCCATTAACTCGTGTTATTCTTATAGGGCAAACCCTCTACTCTTTTGGATTTTTTCAGCTCAAGTGAATTCCCTTTCCTGAACTTCATCACTAGTTAACTTTGGAAGCCTATCTTTTCGTATAACTTTGAAGCCAGGACGTCGAAGAGTATTTGTATTTTCCTATAATTTTTCTCATGAAGTTATTCTCAAGATTAGGGGATATAGTACTTGTAATTACTTTGTGTATTAATTCATTTTTTAAGACAATATCCCTCTTGAAATCAGGATGTATGGCAATCTTACAAGTATATATATCTAATTATTATTATAGAAATAATGCTACTCGACTCAGAATTATGCAGAAATAGACGCTAAAAGATTATATTTTACGATTATTTTATTATGAAACTTCTAACTTTTACTTGCACAGTTTTCTTTGGAATTGAACACAAAGAAAATTAGAAAATATGAATTGATTCAAAGATTATGAAATATGGGCTAGTTCAAAGAACTTGAGACAGTCATAGAAATATTAGTCTAGTTTCAAAGATAATTAAATAATATGGCCTTTAATTAAAAGACTATAAAAATATAGTCTAAATAAAAGAATGTGAAGTAAAACAGTATACTTCAGAGATTGAAGTTATGTAGTCCGCAGTTCAAAAAATGTAAAATGATAAGGTCTACAGTGCAAAACTTACGTCAAGACGCTTACTATACTACTAGGAAACCTTTACTCAATTAAACCTACGTTTAACAGCAAAATTGAACTCGTATGTTAACCTCTAGACTGATTAACTGGTTGTGAGATATACTTTAATACTATTTATTTGTTGTAAGATTAGTATCTGCTTGACCTCATCAATAGTAAGTAATGTTAAACACCTTTTACTGATGTATATTATTACTAAGTGTACTGTAGGCTGACTCGGTAAAATATATTTACCTTCAAATTATATTACACTAAAAAATATAATAGAAAGTGCCTGTTCATTAAAATGTTGACTCGTACATTTAGTTAGAATACATTTTGTATGTTTTGAAAACTCCCAGAACATTACCATACTAACGATACAATAAAAAGAAAACATGTCCCTTAAAAAAAAAAAAAAAAAAAATTTACACCTCAGGCACAATTGCAAAGCCCATTATGACAATGGTCCCTATAGCATAATATCCACACGTGTATTTATTCATTAAATAAAACGCATGTAACTGAGGTTTAGTTTTCGGTCGGCAGGAGAAGGGTAGGCATAAAGGGACGAACTAAAAAATTTTCTTTCTTTTTCAAATATTTCCCCGTTTCTGTTGGTACACGGCTTCCCTCTCTCACATCGTTTATTATTATGGAATACAAGCATTTCATTTACAAAGATTTGCTAATATAGTTGCTACAGATACTACTATGCGCACACAGACACACAAATACATACACTACATGTTTGTATGTGTGTGGGGGGTGGGGTTGTGTGTGTGTGTGTGTGTGTGTGTGTGTGTGTGTGTGTGTGTGTGTGTGTGTGTGTGTGTGTGTGTGTGTGTGTGTGTGTGTAAGAGAGGAAGAGAGGAAAATTTAGAGAGAGAGAGACTGCCTCTTGACTGTCGAGCAATTATGCTTTATATCCCTAGAGACACCTTTACCTCTCAGGGGCTAGCAAAAGTCTTCATGTCATATGACAGAGGAACTAAATATACGTAGATCTGCCAGACAATCAGAATTTCGCTCCAAAATAAATGGGAATTAGTAATCATATGGTAATTATATTTATATCATAATTATTTCCGGCGCAAGGATCGGATTCGTACAGCTCTAAAACACATCCTTAGCCGATGATAT
>NC_091561.1:9276526-9286526 GCF_042767895.1 Penaeus vannamei | reverse complement strand
TTTTGTGGAATGTTTACTAATGATTTATGTAAATATGATTTTGTCTTCATTTTGTATAAGTATTCGTAAATTCCTCTCTGCATGTGGGGATCTGAAGTGTCACTCATTCTCAAACAGACTAGAATTATACTGACAGCATGGAACTATACTGGTTGGTTTCATATTTAGGAACACGGGTACATATCTACGATAAAGGGATGTGTCCTTGTTTTTTTTTCTTTCTTTCTTTCTTTCTTTTTTAATGCGAGCGCTACATACAATTACACACACTTAGTTCGCGTGTATATGCTTGTATGTGAACAATATCTATATTTCTTCTCGTCACGGTCGGTTTTAATATTAATATTGTATTTTTTCTTTTTCTTTTATACCCTAAATATTTTTCCCAAAGGCACATGCCGGTACGTTCTGAGTACTCGTGTTAGTATTAAAAAACGACCAAACTCTATCTAGATATTAAACTAACAAGATTATATTACGCCGAGAGTACATTTTCTTCATATTTACATCTTTTGTTGGGTGTACTTTAAACACCATAAAATATATATTAAAATAAAAACCTTATCTCAGTGGCGTATCCCTTATCACGCGCAGCACTTTCTGTAATACCTTCCCACTTTCTACACCTCATGACCTTTTCCTATACAGCATAGTTCTTCTTCGCCTTTTCCACGAGATACTGTAGCGTGAAACAAATTACGCATAGATTACATACCCAAATAACAAGTAAAAAAGGAGTAAAAGCCAAATTGCTATTCCAGATTTTATTTCACTGTAGAATCTTCTGGCTACTTACTACCCATGGCACTCCATATAGCTGCAACAATGGGAACCATTGATTTAATAGCTGAAACTAGGCAATCATCATCATCATCGTTATCATCATTGATAATAATAATAATAATGATAATACTAATAATGATAATAATGATGATGATAATAATAATAATAATAATAATAATAATAATAATAATAATAATAATAATAAAGTAATCATAATAATAATAAAAGTAATCATAATAATAATGAAAGTAATTATAGTAGTAATAATAGTAATAATGGTAATAATAATAATGATAATAATGATAATAATAATAGTAATAATAATAATAAAAAATCATTGATAATAATGCTAATAGTAATCCTCATCAAATAATGATGATAACAATAACACTAACAATAAACCCTGACAACCTAAAACATCAGGTCAAAAAATACCTTTTCCCGAATTGCGCTTTACCGTTATAATTCCCGAGCGAGGAAAGGGTTGTGAGATCGCTCGAGCAGTTTCCAAAGTTCTGTTGGATGTTTTCGTTTCATTTAATTTCGTTTTCTGTTTCTTATTTCTACGGCGATATATATTAAAGTATGTGAAGCACTGTCTTTGTGGTGATCAAGTTTTGGATCTATCCGTTATCTACTTATTTGTATCTATCTATTAATAAACATTTAATGTGCGTTTGTAGAGACAAGAATCCTTGAATTCTGTCAGAATATGAATCTATATTTGACTGTCAGTTAGAGACTTCTTCTTTCTTTATTTCTTTTGGCGATGAATATTTTTCGTTTTGCCTCAATCGGTTGCAACGGTATTTAAAATATTCGTACAGGCTGTGTATCAGTAGTTATATAAATACTTTTCTTTCCTAATCATATTGCAAATATGTTGCGTTCATATTTTTTCAGGAATTAAGTGGGAATTACGTTTTCTATTACTTGTGGTGTAATATGTCGAATTAAGACAATAAATTCGTTTTTTTTCTTTTTTTTAAGGTTATATAGATTAAAATCATTTGAAATATCGCTTTCGTAGATGCCATCCATCTATCCATATCTATATCTTTCAACCACTCTATCTATTCCTAATGTGCAGCTGTATTGGTAAGAATCTTAAATTGCTGTCAAATCGATGTGGTAGAATTGCCTCTGTCAATCATCACTTTTTTTTTCTTTTCCTTTATTTTATTGTAACAATGTGTGTGTGTGTGTGTGTGTGTGTGTGTGTGTGTGTGTGTGTGTGTGTGTGTGTGTGTGTGTGTGTGTGTGTGTGTGTGTGTGTGTGTGTGTGTGTGTGTGTGTGTAAGATTTTCTGTTTACCTTCGATTATAACGAGCAAAGGTATTCAGAATACTGACACAGACATAATATCACTTATAATACAAATACTGCTTTTAAAAATCGTATTGTCAGTGCGTTGCTATCATACCTTCAGGAATTTGAGTGAAAATGAGGCTTTCTGTTAAATACGCTGTAATGTGTCGAATAAAGATAGCATAAGAAAATCAAGACATACTTTAAGAATAAAGACTGGAGGAGAGAATAAAAGTGTAAACAATAATAATAATGATGATGATAATAAGAATATGTTTATGATGATAATATCAGCAATAACATTATTCATCAACATCACCATCATGATGAAAATAATAGTTATGATAATAAAAGTAATAATGATGCTGATACTGGTAATAATGATAATGATAACAATAATAATAATAATAATAATAATAATAATAATGACAATAATAATAATAATAATAATAATAATAATAATAACAATATCACAAGTTATTATGATGCTGGTGCAGATGTTGATATTGATAATAATACAAATGGTGTTGATGATGGTAAAGGTAATAGTAATAATAATAATAATGATAGTAATAATGAAAGAATGATAGCAAAAATGATAATAATAAAATGATAATAAAACCAATGATAATAATATTAACAAGAACAATAGCAATAATAATATTAACAGTAACAACAATAATACTAATACTAATAATAATATTAATGCAAATAATAATAATAATGATAATGAAAAGTATTTACAAAGGCAATAGAAAATAGTGGAAATTATTACGTCTATTATTATTGTTGTTGTTGCTTCTACCATTAGTATGTTTTTTATTGATATTTTAATTCTTAATAAAAATTGTGTTACTTCTATTATTATCGTTATTAACATTATTACTTTTCATTATTATCAGTTATTAGTGAAATTATCATCATTACTCTTATCATTGTTATCATTATCATTATCATCATTACTCTTATCATTGTTATCATTATCATTATCATCATTGTTATCACTTTTCTGATATCATATTTATACTACTTTTATCATTATTATATTTGCAATTATTATTATTGTTGATGTCGCTCTTGCTGTTGTTGTTGATAATAATAATATCAGTGCCATTATTAGCTGAATCAATTATTCCTTTTAACGTTACAGACAGGTTAACCACGGTCAGTAATGATGATAATGATGATGATGATTGTGATGATGATGATTGTGATGATGATGATGATGATGATGATGATGATGATGATGATGATGATGATGATGATAACAAAAATAATCCTTTCAAGCATTTGCTATGGTCTAGAAAAGGGATTTGAACGCTTTCCCTCCACAATGGTTCGCAAAGACGTACCCACTCAGCCACGGTGGTGAAGTAATGATGTTGAAGCCAATTTACATACTTTCATTTTGTCTGATGACGCGAATGACAGTCTGTTTTATTTAGATACAATTGTACCCAGTTCACTTGTCTCCTGTCTGTTAAATGGATGTCTGCTATTCGTGCTAATATTTACATTATGTGTTGATGCTGAAGATGATGATGATGATGATGATGATGATGATGATGATGATGATGATGATGATGATGATGATGATGATGATGATGATGATGATGATGATGATGATACTAATAATAATGATAATGATAATGATAATGATGGAGATGAAGATGGAAATGAAGATGAAGATGATCATGATCATGAATTTGATTATGATTATGAATATGATGAATATGATGATGATTATGATAATGGTAATAAAGAAGATAAAGGTGTAGATGAGAATATCAATAATAACCATAAACGTAAACAATAAGAGATATCACAAATCACCAAAGTCAACAGAATAAGTAGAAAGATTAAATACAGCGACTTAAAGCATTTCCTCCAGAAGACGCCATGAATACTGATCTTGATTCCAACCCCCAGGAGAGCCAGAGGGCAAGCGATAGCCCAGTTTCTCGCTCAAAAGATACGACCTTTTCAATGCGAGTATGTCGTCGTCTCACTTTCATGATATGACTGAAACTATTTCTTGTAGCGGATTTTTTTTATTTTTTATTTTTTATTATTATTTTGTTTAGGTATGACGTTTTGCTTATTATTTTTTAGACCGAAAGCAGATTTTGTTTTGTAATGGCTATTCTGCGAATTGATGATTGGATAACACAGATATGCATGTTGAAGAATATGGTAACAGTGTGTTGCTTGCTATTTCTTTATTTCTTTAATTAATAAGCCAGATGTCAGTTATCACTTGGAAGACATAATTTTGATTCGAATGTAGCCTAAAATATTTATGTTATGCGATGGTTTAAGATTTTTCAGTTCATATTTATCAAAGTCAAAAGGATCGCCGCATAATTGAAAATCCTGCCAAGAATAAGAATCATATATGCATTTACCTTGCCTCTTTAGGTGACGTTTGACGTGATGTACGTTAAACTATCTTGTTGGGGCATCCGTTGTGTTGTAAAGGTTACGGATGCTATACATTTGTCATAATTACATTATTAATAATCATTAATTGCCGTATGTAACTTTTAATTCATTTAGTAGTTAATGATGCTGAGAGCCAGGGTTTGTAAAGTGCAATAGTTTTGTATCGAGCTAAGATTTTTTTTTTCTTTTCTTTAGTATGTCTATTCCGGACCTATAAATGCTGTCTGTGTCGTATTTCTCGGATGTGTCTATAGATATTTTAGAAGTGTTTTGACGGCTACCCATAAAAATATGTTATATGCTCATTCACTTTTGCACCTTTCGTCGAAATATGTCTTTCCACCCGAAAAAGTCTCTCGAGTCTTTCTTATGAACGTATATAACGTGTGCATAGAGTTAGTGTGAAGACAATATATTATCAGTGTCAAGAATGCAGGTATTATTAATAATCAATTAAAGATTAATGCATATTGTGAATAAGATTGGGCCTGAAATCTGAATGATTTGAGATCTTAAAAATGTATAATTTATAGTTAACAATTCAAGGATTTTTTAGTTTGTTACGAAAGAATATATTGATGACACTGCCGAAGGTTTTCAACATTTCACATGATATGAATAAGTTTATATGGATATCGTCTTTGTTAACATTATCTTTTGATGTGTGTGTTAATTGCAGTAAAGCTGATAGGTTTGACAGCTTATTCTTGAACTCATGTGATGTTCAAAGGTTATTGGCATAGGGGTATATCATTACTATTTTTATTTGATTATGATTGTATTTATCGTTATCATCATTATTTTTATTATCATTGTTATTATTATTATTATTATAATCGTTATCATCATCATAATTGCTATTATCATTAACCTCTCTTGTGGCTATTAATATCGTTATTATTACTGTCCTTATCGTTGTTGCTGTTGTTGTTATGAAAATTATTATTAGCCTTTTTGTTGTTATGGCGTGATTGTTATTGTTGTCGTCGTTATTATAATAACAATAATTATAATCATTATTATTATTATTGTTATTATTTATATCATCATCATTGTTATTATTATTGTTAATATTATTATTATCATTATTATTATTATACTATTATCATTATTATTGTTATCATCATCATTATCATAATCATCATTATCATTGTTATTATTGTTGTTATTATTATCTATTTTTTCTATTATCATTACTTGTATTGATGTTTTTGCTGTTAGTAATTTTTGTAGCTGTTGTTATAATGATGGTAATAATCATTTTTAGTGTCGATAATCATTATTATCATTATTATTATCATTATTTCCAATATCATGTATTATCGGTATCACAATTATTATTATTGCTATTATTATTATCAATATCACTGCCAATGATATTTTATTATGTGTTATTACACTTTGTATCAATAACGTTACTATTATTATTGTTATAATTTTATTGTCTTTGTCATTGCGATGGTAATTTTGATTATTAACATAAATGTAAAAGAGAGACAAAAAAATCCCTTTTTACCATCTAATTCATTCCTTCTGAAAGACCAGTGGTCTGATAACACCGGTTACGATAAGAAACTTTCTCTGGGTTTCTTTCGCAAAACATATGCCTTTGTGTGAGTGGCTGGTTTTATCTTTACAAACCAATGACTCTTTTTTCATAAACATTTTTTTTTTTTTTACCTCGGTTAGAGTATTATTTCTTTTGTCTGATTTTTCTGTTCATAAAAAAAAAAAAAAAAAAAAAAATCGCAGAAGGTAAAATTGGACCGCTATTAAACATGCGTGCGTGACATAAAAGGAAATACTTGAGTGTTTTATTTAAATGTGTTAAGAAAAGTGTATACAAATTTATCCGCACTGATGCATTTCGTTATTGAGAACGTACTGAAAATATATATTAATTTTGCGGATGTCCTCTTGTCACATTATAAAAAAAAAAAAAAAAAAAAAAAAAAAAAAAAAAAAAAAAAAAAAAAAATCAAGCATTTCAATATTCATTCGGAAAAAAATAATGAAAATAATAATAATAAATAAAAGTAAAACTGGCATTCTCCAGTTTACAATAATGTCCGGAATATAACGTCACCCGTTAATACGCCACTACAGCTCTGTAAAAATTTCAGAAACGAAATCTGATTAGCAGTTTCACGAATTTTTCAGTTCACTTTTTCCAACGCTGAGTGAATTGCAGGACCTAGAATTTGGAAAGATAACGTAATTTTATATAGAACGCTTATCAAAACGTCACACTAAGCAATCTTTTCTGGCTCGGTTGCAGAGACCAGTGCCGCAGAATATGTAATATCCACAAACTCTGCGGGATGTCCCTCCACTTTTCATTTACGTTATGGCAAAGTCAATACTGGTTGCCTCACCAAGAATAGGGATCGGTTGTAGTGCTGCCTGAGTGCAAGGCTAGTAGTTAAAAGGGAGCCTAATAATTGATTTTATAAAAAGAAAAGGCATCTAACTTTATACATCCATTAACAATGAGCTTTGATAGCTTCCTTGGTTTGTCTGGCTTTCCAGTGTATCAGTATATAAACCCAATAGAAACATACAAAGGTTTTATGATAAATTTATTATTGACGGCTTATTGCATCACAGGTTCAGATCACTTTAGTATTAACCTTTGAACTTGTGAGCGTGTCCATCTGCGTGCACCTGATGTCTATGTGTGTGTGTGTGTGTGCGTGCCTTTGTTGTGTATACCTGTGCGTGTACGATTATGTGTTTGTGTATTTGTAAGGGTGAGTGTGTACGTGTGAACAAAGGTAATTGCGTAAGAGCTTGTCCTGGCATGTGTGAGCCATGACGAATAAGGTTTTGTGTAAGTGTACGTGTGTATATATGAGTATAGAAATAGCCATACCAAATGCACATCTACATAAACAAACCTCATCATCTACATTCATTAAAAATTACTTCATTTTGATGAGTAAAAAATGTGGTTTGGGCAATTGTCATCGTATATCTTTCTCTTCCTTCCCTATTCCATGTATTCTTCTTTAATGCATCATTAAGAGAGTAAACAAGGAAATAAAATCGGAATAATTAATAAAAGGTATGAGCTCTGGTTTTAAAATGTATGTGGCACCGCGCATTTACACAAACCGATATAATTATCTGTACATTTTAATAACAGCTCACAGGTTAGAGATACCATCTGTCTTATGGAATCCACAACGAAAACATTAGAGAAAACAGTACGAATATACAAAAGGCGACAGCGTGTAGTCCTGGTGAACTCCAGCCTGCTCTCTCTCTCTGTATTGGAGTTAGGGCTGACATATTTATGTAGCTTTACTAGTTACACTTTTCTTTAAAGTTGCAGGTGTAACAAAATCTGTTTATATTTAGGGGGTACTTTTCCAATAGAGGGAATACTTTCCACTTTCGTATTTTCAAGCGGAAAAGAAGAAATCCGAGCCATATTTTGTATCTTATTATACCAATATAGAAGAATAACAGATGAAAAATATTATATAAAGACTAAAAATATAAAATAGGCGGACTTGTAATCAAGGCTTCGAAGAAAGGATTCGAAACGGCCTATTCACACAAGCGTGTATTGGTCATTTATTATGTGTAATTTACAGGTTATTTTGCTTTTATTCTGTGCAGTTCTTTGTACCTTACCCCTGGGCGTATAACTCCTATTATACACAGCTTTTATTGGAATATGCAAGGTAATAGCTATCTAGATTATAACAGTTTGTGCACGTGTTTCGTTTGCACTTACTTCCCTAGCTTTATGCAGTTCTGTTGTTCCATCTCTTTAAATTCATTCGATCACTGACTTTTTCATATGCTGGCTGGACGTAGATATAGATAGATAAATAGTGTTTGTGTGTGTGTGTGTGTGTGTGTGTGTGTGTGCGTGCGTGCGTGCGTGTGTGCGTGCGCGCGCGCGCGCGCGTGTGTGTGTGTGTGTGTGTGTTTTTCATCTGCATCTATTTCCTCTTGTTTTATGCGATTAAGTTGATCCGACTCTTCCTGCCAATTCGATCATAGGCTTTCATGTATGCGATTTAACGCTTGGCTGCCGATCTGATATTGAAAAATTCATTCAGTAATTTTTAAGTGCGCGCAGAATCCGTGGGGAAAAAATAACTTTTTCTCAATGTATTTGTTATTCTTGCAAGAGTGTGAATCGATGTGAGGAATTTTACGAGAAGTCATCATGCTCTGCTTCTATATCTCGACGAGCACGTATCCTCATAAAGCCGCATATTCCAGGCTCATTGCTGTCAAGACCAAATAAGGACATGTATATGCTGAGCTATTCCGGTATTTAAAGACTTACTCAAGACCTAGTTGGAAAGCGTGTCTCTTTAATTCATGCTTCATACATAAAATAAAACTAGATTTTTTTCTTTAACATCTGGGAGGAAATAATATTTGTAAATGCAAGTGGGTTATGGAGGAGAGGTTCAATTGAAGACTCAAGAATGTAGATAGAAAGATTGATAGACAAATTGATAGTTACGTAGGTGGTATATAGAAAATATGTTGATATATTTAGATGAATTAATGAGTGTGTGTGAGTTTGTGTGTGTCTATATATATATATATATATATATATATATATATATATATATATATATATATATATATAAATATACATATATATATATATTATATATATACATATATACATATATACATATATATACATATATATACATACATACATATATATATATATATATATATATATATATATATATATATATATATATATATATATATATATATATATATATATATATATATATATATATATATATATACACACACACACACACACACACACACACACACACACACACACACATATATATATATATATATATATATATATATATATATATATATATATATATATAATGTGTTGTTTATCCCATTCCTCAAGTGCTGTGTACTTATATAACACTTGCTTGTTCGTCACTGGTTGTCACATGCTAACTACGTGACTTAGACCACTGTATATGAGATGAGGCAGACTCCCTGCGCGCTGCAGGGAGCCAAGGAGCAACATCACGCGCCGAGCAGCAGCGCACTCCAGCTTTACTATTCAATAAAGCAGCCAAGACATCTTGGTTGTCTACCTTAAACCCTAAGCTCTCCATCTACCAAACTCTTGTAGGGCCCATCATTCGAGCCCCTACATGCACGGGTGTCTTTGAACGAGAAAGGCTGTAGTTTTACGTAAGTCCACGTGTGTATATGAGTATTACCTAAATCTACGTGTGTATATGGGTATTTATACGAATAACTATGTCAAATACACATCCATATAAACAGGTCTCATTTTCAAAATTGATTTGAACTTACATTATATTGATGTGTGAAATATGTAGTTGAGGCCATCACCATCGTATATCTCTCGTTTCATTTCTCATTTCATTTACCTTATTCAGCCGCGCTCTACTTTCATGAATTATCATCCGGGAAAACAAGGAAA
>NC_091561.1:9264026-9266526 GCF_042767895.1 Penaeus vannamei | reverse complement strand
GGGTCTTGACGTCTTAATAGTCGAGCCTGAGATAAAACATTTTTTTCTTCCTGCTAATAAGGTAATAAAGGTCTGATTTATGTAAACATTAAAAATCGGTGTATGGCATAAACGCTTATATTTTCGATTCTCCGTGTCTGTTTATCCTATTCATTTATTTATCAACTTTAGCATCATTTTTTTAAATTCTGATACCCGTTCTCTAAGTTATTTACGTCTATCTGTGATCTTAGGATTTATTTCCGTGATTATTTGATTTTCTTAAAGGGTTCTCCAAAGTACTTTACGACTGAAAGGGACCAACTAGATTGTGAATTAACCTCTACTAAAATTATCGACTGGGATGGATTCGTTACCCGATAGACTTTTATTCTGTTTTTACTTTTGCAGTGAAGGGGGATAAAGAGGCCATTAAATCACGAAAGAACGACCTAACGGCCAATCCAGATAGCATTATATCCGCCATAAAGTTTGCCTTTTAAGAAAACAAGAACGACATATTAGTCGCTCGTCAGGACTCGATTTAAAAGGACGAAATTGTTTGTGTTCTCAGCAGCAGGGAGTTGGGTTGTTCTGGAAATCTTTTTGGCGGAATGGAAAGGGGAAGTGGAAATATATTCTCTTCCTGAGGAATTATTTATATTGAGTAACTGGATCTATCTGCTGTGGCTGTAAAGCTTATGTTCACTTGGCAACATCAATTTGTTTTGTCTCCCCTCCTTTCCCTGCATTTTCAGACAAGATTTCTTTTCTTTTGTTATTGGGGTCTTTATAATTCGTGTAAAAATGTGAATTAGCATTCGCGATAGTGTTATTTTTTGACTTAGGAACGTATCATATTTATATATTTTTTACCTACTTACCTACCTACTTATCAATAAAAATATAATTCTAACACTTTGCAACAATGCATTTTCAAAGAATGAAAAAGAAAAACGAAATTACACTTTATCATACTCTAAAAAATCACGGCAATGTTGTAGAAGATCCAGACAACCCCGGAAGCTTGATCTCCCCCTGTTTTAGTGGATAAAAACCGAGATTGAATTGCTCCCGTCTGCGAAAACAAGCGAATGATGTAGACTACTAACTACTAACTGCTAACTACTATCTACTAACTACTAACTACTACTTTTCACTCCTAGGTATTAGGTTTGGTAGTTATGGCGAAATTAGGCTGTCATGGTCGTTGTTACAATAAGCACTGAACGTGGATTTGGATTGAATAACACATATTTGCTTTACAAAGGGTCAGTGTGAGTCAATATTTCTCTCTGATGTATGACGCTTCACCAAAATTATTGATGTTTATGTGCATTTTTACAGTTTTGTATCGGAAGGGAGGTTATTCAACTTGTTGTTAAGTTATTTTCTCTATCTATATATTTCTTTCTCTCTCTCTCTCTCTCTCTCTCTCTCTCTCTCTCTCTCTCTCTCTCTCTCTCTCTCTCTCACTCTCTCTCTCTCTCTCTCTCTCTCTCTCTCTCTCTCTCTCTCTCTCTCCACCCAGTTATCATACTTTACAGTTTATGAAGCTCCTTCCTTTCTGATATTCCCCATCACATATACTTCGCTTCCCCCCTCCCTATCCCCCCCTCCTTCCCTCCCATCCCGTGCCATATTCACGCTTTCTGCCCCCCTTCCCTCCTCCCTCCCTCCCTCCCACCCGCCTTTCCATCTCTCACAGCTTCTTCCTACTTTATCCCCCCCCATTCCCTCCCTCCCTCTTCTCCCTACCTCGAGAGCGGCGTCTCAATTTCCTGAGAAGTCTTCCCATCAACATTTTCATTTTTTTTTTTTTTTTTTAAACCACTACCACGTCTACAACGCCTTGGTAGGGGAGGGGACGGGGGGCGGTGTTGGGGTCGGGGTGTGGTGGGGGGGTAGGGTAATTTCTAGCCGTTTGGCGCGAATATATATAGATATATTCTTTCCTTGGCGGCAGACGTCGCTTGATGGTATATATTTTGAGGGAATGTCTGAGTCATTTGAGTTCTTCGTATCGATCTCGGTGGCTCGCAGTTTCCCTGTGGTGGTGTTGATGGTGATGGTGGTGGTGGAGAATGATGGTGATGCTGATGCTTCTCTTGATGGTGATGATAGTGATGGTGGTGTTGATGGTGGTGAAGAAAAATGAGGATGATGGTGATGTTTCTCTTGATGGTGATGATGGTGGTGAAGAAAAATAATGATGCTGATGTTTCTCTTGATGGTGATGGTGATGGTGATGATGGTGGTGGAGAATGATACTGATGCTGATGCTTCTCTTGATGGTGATGATAGTGATGGTGGTGTTGATGGTGGTGAAGAAAAATGAGGATGATGCTGATGCTTCTCTTGATGGTGATGATGGTGATGGTGATGACACTGATAATGATAGGGATAATGATAATGATAAGGGTGATGGTGGTGATGATGAAATGGATGATGATATTGATGATTTTGACGATGATGAAGATGATATTGACGAAAAAATGATGTTGGTTTTGGTAGTTATTCT
>NC_091561.1:9246526-9249026 GCF_042767895.1 Penaeus vannamei | reverse complement strand
CTTGCAAGTTAGAGCTTGGACTGCTTCTTTCTATTCAGATAAATCGCCAGGGAGGGCTATTACCTTTATCTTTACAGCACGTCTGCTTGGCGATTATTGGTATCTGCTGCGTCGACCATTGGAGTCAATGAATGCACTCTACTATTCAACTGTTGTATTTTCCTTGATTTCCTCCAAAGAGAATGCCATTTTTCTTCTTAGCGTATCTCCTTTCTATACGAATGACCACAAAAGTAACCTTTATTGGTAATGGCTTGACTTCCTATTTAATAACATGGAATTCACATTGCTGTTCTGTATAGTATAATAAGCAAAAGCAATAGTTATTAAAAGTAGTATTCATTACATATTTTTCTTTCAATAATCGATTGTGGCGTAAGTAAGAGCAACTGTCATAACACATAATCTAGTTAATTGAATATTAATGCATTTTATCAGAAATAAATATGAAGTTAGGTCAGTAATATATGGAACAGTTATGGAATTATTTAGTAGAATGTTGCCATGCATTAGGAACTACTTTGGGGAAACCATGCTAAGCTAGATAAGGTAAATAAATATTTGTAGGAAGATTTTGTGTAAGGAAGGTATAATAAGTACTTCCAGCATTAGACTCTTGAAATATATCTGGATATGGAGTGTTTGCTAGATTTTACACATTTTCTCTCGGTCACTTCTTACTTATCTAGACATGGTGGTTGTCCTCTACAATGAACACAGCTTCTGTTCATTTCGGTCTTTAAGGTTCTCGGCTCTGGAATAGTCATAATGGCGGACCTCTGACAGTGTCCCTGTCGGCTGCCTCCTCCTTCCCTGGACCACAACCTGTATCCTAGGAAAGCCCACTCTGAGTACTCTACAACAATCTACGGGGATTCTTCTAATCAATCTGATATTACACCTGTCCCCACCTATGCCATTTCCCCGATATTATCGCCAGCTCGATCTTCCTACCACCTGTCTCCGAGGAAAGCCCACGTCACTCTAAGCAAAACGACGCGCTACACAAAGATACAGGGTTGGAGATGTCATTCTCGAACACTATCCATATGCTACAAATATTCTTTCCAGCAATCATTGCAAAAGGCATAATACTAACAATTTATCTACAAGTTGTTAAACGCTGAATCTTATTATATTCAAAATAAAAGTTGTAATATATAAGCGACATGGCAACATCGCTTAGTGGTCCAAAGGAAACATGAAAACATAATTTGATTTGAATGTCAAATCAAAGACTTCGACATATACATAGATATAGATATATAAATATAGATGTTTATATATATGAATATAGATATGTGTGCATGCAGTATATATCTACATTTGTATGTATCTTTATCCGTCTATATAACTATATTGATTATATATCTATCTATATATATGGATTTATGAATGATTATGTATATAATACATACATACATACATACATATATATATATATATATATATATATATATATATATATATATATATATATATATATATATATATATATATATATATATATGTGTGTGTGTGTGTGTGTGTGTGTGTGTGTGTGTGTGTGTGTGTGTGTGTGCGTGTGTGTGAGCGTATGTGTGATATATATATATATATATATATATATATATATATATATATATATATATATATATATATATATATATATATATATATATATATATAAAATATAATATATATATGTGTGTGTGTGCGTTTGTACTTGTGTTCGTGTATACATACGGCTTAGAATCGTTAATACTTTAAACGCCCTCCTCTTTACTCTTCAATTACCCTACCAATTACCCGCCCCTGTTCCCCTTTTTGTAACCGGTGTTTACGCGTCGCTCTCTTAACCCGAAGCTCACGCCCGTCCTTGTACAGTATCTCGGGACACTAAGTACACCAGCCAATATCCGATGAGTAATTTGTCAGCAGGAAGCTCATCAGAGGTCCATAACCTCGTTACCAGATAGAGGAGGGGGTTTGGCGGCTCTTGAGAGGTGCGAGGGGGAAAGGAGAGGGAGAGGAAGAGAGGAGGGAGAGGGAAGAGGAAAGGAAGGGAGGAGGGAGAGAGGGGGGAAAGGAGGAGATGGAGGGGAGAAGGGAGAGGGAAGAGGGGGTGAGGGAATAGAGGAGAGAGGGAGGAGATGGAGGGGAGGAGGAAGAGAGGAGGGAGAGGGGGGGGTAGGAGGGGAGGAGGAAGAGAGGGAGGGTATGGAGAGGAGAGGAATGAGGAGGGGAAGAATTGCATGGGGGAGAGAAGGAAGAGAGGAGGGAGGAGATGGAGGAGAGAAGAAAGAGAGGAGGGAGGGAGGGAGGAGATGAAGGGGAGAAGGAAGAGAGGAAGGAGGGAGGGAGGAGATGGAGGGGAGAAGGGAGAGGGAGGGAAGGAGGGAGGAGATGGAGTCGGAGAGAAAGGAAGAGAGAGGAGGGAGGGAGGATATGAATGGGAGAAGGAAGAGGAGGTGAGGGAGAGAGATGGATAAAGGTGAAGAAGAAAGAGAGGAAGAGGATT
>NC_091561.1:9190577-9193077 GCF_042767895.1 Penaeus vannamei | reverse complement strand
GAAGTCACCCTTAGGCCTTTGAAGGAGATTGAGGAAAGTGCGCCCTTGAGCCCTTGAAGGAGACCCAGGAAAAGTCGCCCTTAGGCCCCGGAGGATGCAGGGAAGTCGCCCTTGACCCGAGGAGGAGACCCAAAGGAAGTCGCCCTTGAGCCCGAGGAGGAGACTAGGAAGTCGCCCTTGAGCCCAGGAGGAGCCCAGGAAGTCGCCCTTGAGCCTTAGAAGGAGACCCAGGAAGTCTGCATGCAAGACCCTTGAAGGAGACCCAGGAAGTCGCCCTTAGGCCCAGGGAGGAGACACAAGATGCCATGAGCCGGGGAGGGGAGACCTAAGTCGCCCCGCGAGCCCGGAGGGACCCCAGGAAGTCGCCGCAGGCCCCGAAAGGAGGGGACCAGAGAGTGCGCCCTTGAGCCCTTGAAGGAGACCCAGGAAGTGCCATGAGCACAGGGAGGATACCCAGGAAGTCGCCCTTGAGCCCGAGGAGGAAACCTGAAGTCGCCCTTGAGCCCAGGAAAGGATACCAGGGAAGTCGCCTTATGACCCAGGAGGAGACACAGAAGTCAACCCTTGAGCCCGAGGAGGGATACCCAGGAAGTCGCCCTTGAGCCCGGAGGGATACCCAGGAAGTCATGCGCCAGAGCCCTTGGGAGGATTGCAGGAGTCGCCCACTGAGGCCGAGGGAGGAGACCCAGGGAGTCGCCCCTTGAGCCCGAGGAGGATACCCAGGGAGTCGCCCTTGAGCCCGAGGAGGGAGACCCTGGGAAGTCGCGCCAGAGCCGGAAGAGAGGGGGACCCCTGAGAGTCGCCTTGAGCCCGAGGAGGGGACCCAGAAGTCGCCCGCGAGCCCGGGAGGGAGACCCAGGAAGTCTGCCCATGGGCCAAGAGGGGGGCCCAGGAAGTCAACCCCTTGTGACCCCGAGGAGGAGGCCAGGAAGTCACCCTTGAGCCCGGAGGGGGATGCCAAGAGTCGCCTTAGAGCTCCAGGAGGAGAATTAAGGAAGTCGCCCTTGTAAATGAGGAGGAGACCCAGGAAGTCGCCCTTGAGCCCAGGGAGGGGCCCTGAGGAAAGGTCAGCGCGGAGCCCGAGGAGGAGACCCTAGAGAGTCGCCCTTGAGCCCGAGGAGGACCCAGAAGTCGCCATAGGCCCCGAGGAGGATACCCAGGAAGTCGCCCTTGAGCTCGAAGGAGATCCAGGAAGTCGCCCCTTGAGCCCGAGGAGGAGACCCAGGAGGTCGCCCTTGAGCCCCGAGGAGGATACCCAGGAGAGTCAGCCCCTTGAGCTCGAGGAGGAGACCCAGGAAGTCATGAGCCCAGGAGGAGGCCAGGAAAGTGTATGAGGCCGAGGAGGAGACCTGGGAGGTAGCCAGCGAGCCCAGGGAGGAGACCTGGGGAAGTCATGCCAGAGCCCGAGGAGGATACCCAGGAAGTCGCCCCTTGAGCTCGAGGAGGAGGGCCAGGAAGTCGCCATGAGCCCGAGGAGGATACCCAGGAAGTCGCCCATGGGCTCGAGGAGGGCAGGAAGTCGCCCTTGAGGCCGAGAGGAGAGCCAGGAAGTCGCCCTTGGCGAGCCCGAGAGGAGCCTGGGAAGTCGCCAGCAGAGCCCGAGAGGAGACCTGGGAAGTCGCCCTTGAGCGAGGAGGACCCAGGAAGTCGCCCTTGAGCTCGAGGAGGAGACCCAGGAAAGTGTATGGCCCCGAGGAGGAGACCCCAGGAAGTCACCCTTGAGGCCCGGGGAGGATACCCAGGAAGTCGCCCTTGAGCTCGAGGAGGAGAGCCCAGGAAGTCGCCCTTGAGCCCGAGGAGGATGCCAGGAAGTCGCCCAAGAACCCGAGGAGGGACCCAGGAAGTGCGCCCTTGAGCAGAGGAGGGGACCCAGAAAGTCGCCCAGAGCCCGAAGGAGGAGACCCAGGAAGTCGCCCCTTAGGCCCAGGAGGAGACCCAGGAAGTCGCCCTTGGGCCCGAGGAGGAGACCCGGGAAGTCGCCCTTGAGTATTGACGACTACTATATTTGGACCAATTGCATTTTGAAGAAAACTGATAATCTACTTGGAATAAGTAAACGTAATTATGAATGAGCTTCAGGATATATTTTGTATTAATAGGTATTTTCTGTCTGTCCATATCAACAACATAATAATTGTTTCGTAATATCTTAAACAAGATTATGACATGTAAGAAATGGTATGGAAAATGATAATAACTATTTTAAATACAAGACATGTTTTTGACCGGGTTTTCGGATATATCTTCGTCTGAAATGTATTTCTGAGGAGAAGAAGTTATTCGAAATCAGTTAAATACATTTATTTTTACTGTGACGATATTCATTTTTTATTCCCTTTTTCTACATTTGTCAGCATGAATAGGGTTCATGACTTAAAATTTATCTACTCTAATAAATATTATTACTTTGTGATATACCCATAAATGTCAGTTCATTACACCCCAATGGCAGATTTTACAAGTAGCAAGCCTTTATAGAATAATATCAGGCCAAGAAAGT
>NC_091561.1:9177204-9182204 GCF_042767895.1 Penaeus vannamei | reverse complement strand
TTAATCTTGAAATACTACGCTATCTATCAACTCTCGCAGGGCAGGATGAAAGAGAAAGAGAAAAGATTCAGTCTTTTACACATTTATATTTTCCAAAAATTTAAGCATCGTATCTTTAATTCCCCGAGGGAGCAGATCAGTTATTGATGAGAAACCCATCTGCGTTAGATGGAATATTATATATATATATATATATATATATATATATATATATATATATATATATATATATATATGTGTGTGTGTGTGTGTGTGTGTGTGTGTGTGTGTGTGTGTGTGTGTGTGTGTGTGTGTGTGTGTGTGTGTGAAAAGAGATTAGGAGTATTCATAATAACAATAGGCTCATTATAACAATATAATCATGTGTTGTGATAATGCCCACATAGCGCTGATACGAATAAAAAAGATAATACATATCATTATTATAATCATTGTGGTTACTTATTGTTGTTATCATCATCATCATTACCTTCATAGTTATAATGATTATTATTATTGATTCGTGGTCGTCGTTTTCATCATAATCATTCAAATTATCATCATAACTGGCATTGTTTTTGAGATTATCATTATTACTATCATTTTATTACTGCCATTGTCATCATAACCATTATCATCATTATTATCATCATTACTAATACTATTACTCATGCTATTGTTCTTGTCGTTCATCTACGTAAAAGTAAATCCTATGATATTTTGTCTTATAAGTATAAAGAAAATTCGTACCTGAGATTCACGAAGATTTTGTGTCCTTTCTACCGAGAATCTGTTGTGGAGCCCTTGAAGGAGACCAAGGAAGTCGCCCTTGAGCCCGAGGAGGAGACCCAGGAAGTCGCCCTTGAGCCCGAGGAGGAGACCCAGGAAGTCGCCCTTGAGCCCGAGGAGGAGACCCAGGAAGTCGCCCTTGAGCCCGAGGAGGAGACCCAGGAAGTCGCCCTTGAGCCCGAGGAGGAGACCCAGGAAGTCGCCCTTGAGCCCGAGGAGGATACCCAGGAAGTCGCCCTTGAGCCCGAGGAGGAGACCTAGGAAGTCGCCCTTGAGCCCGAGGAGGAGACCTAGGAAGTCGCCCTTTAGCCCGAGGAGGAGACCTAGGAAGTCGCCCTTGAGCCCGAGGAGGATACCCAGGAAGTCGCCCTTGAGCCCGAGGAGGAGACCCAGGAAGTCGCCCTTGAGCCCGAGGAGGAGACCAAGGAAGTCGCCCTTGAGCCCGAGGAGGAGACCCAGGAAGTCGCCCTTGAGCCCGAGGAGGATACCCAGGAAGTCGCCCTTGAGCCCGAGGAGGAGACCCAGGAAGTCGCCCTTGAGCCCGAGGAGGATACCCAGGAAGTCGCCCTTGAGCCCGAGGAGGATACCCAGGAAGTCGCCCTTGAGCCCGAGGAGGAGACCCAGGAAGTCGCCCTTGAGCCCGAGGAGGAGACCCAGGAAGTCGCCCTTGAGCCCGAGGAGGATACCCAGGAAGTCGCCCTTGAGCCCTTGAAGGAGACCCAGGAAGTCGCCCTTGAGCCCGAGGAGGAGACCCAGGAAGTCGCCCTTGAGCCCGAGGAGGAGACCTAGGAAGTCGCCCTTGAGCCCGAGGAGGAGACCCAGGAAGTCGCCCTTGAGCCCGAGGAGGAGACCCAGGAAGTCGCCCTTGAGCCCGAGGAGGAGACCTAGGAAGTCGCCCTTGAGCCCGAGGAGGAGACCCAGGAAGTCGCCCTTGAGCCCTTGAAGGAGACCCAGGAAGTCGCCCTTGAGCCCTTGAAGGAGACCCAGGAAGTCGCCCTTGAGCCCGAGGAGGAGACCCAGGAAGTCGCCCTTGAGCCCTTGAAGGAGACCCAGGAAGTCGCCCTTGAGCCCTTGAAGGAGACCCAGGAAGTCGCCCTTGAGCCCGAGGAGGAGACCCAGGAAGTCGCCCTTGAGCCCGAGGAGGAGACCTAGGAAGTCGCCCTTGAGCCCGAGGAGGAGACCCAGGAAGTCGCCCTTGAGCCCGAGGAGGATACCCAGGAAGTCGCCCTTGAGCCCGAGGAGGAGACCCAGGAAGTCGCCCTTGAGCCCGAGGAGACCCAGGAAGTCGCCCTTGAGCCCTTGAAGGAGACCCAGGAAGTCGCCCTTGAGCCCTTGAAGGAGACCCAGGAAGTCGCCCTTGAGCCCTTGAAGGAGACCCAGGAAGTCGCCCTTGAGCCCGAGGAGGATACCCAGGAAGTCGCCCTTGAGCCCGAGGAGGAGACCCAGGAAGTCGCCCTTGAGCCCGAGGAGGAGACCTAGGAAGTCGCCCTTGAGCCCGAGGAGGAGACCCAGGAAGTCGCCCTTGAGCCCTTGAAGGAGACCCAGGAAGTCGCCCTTGAGCCCTTGAAGGAGACCCAGGAAGTCGCCCTTGAGCCCGAGGAGGAGACACAGGAAGTCGCCCTTGAGCCCGAGGAGGAGACCTAGGAAGTCGCCCTTGAGCCCGAGGAGGAGACCCAGGAAGTCGCCCTTGAGCCCGAGGAGGAGACCCAGGAAGTCGCCCTTGAGCCCTTGAAGGAGACCCAGGAAGTCGCCCTTGAGCCCGAGGAGGATACCCAGGAAGTCGCCCTTGAGCCCGAGGAGGAGACCTAGGAAGTCGCCCTTGAGCCCGAGGAGGATACCCAGGAAGTCGCCCTTGAGCCCGAGGAGGAGACCTAGGAAGTCGCCCTTGAGCCCGAGGAGGATACCCAGGAAGTCGCCCTTGAGCCCGAGGAGGATACCCAGGAAGTCGCCCTTGAGCCCTTGAAGGATACCCAGGAAGTCGCCCTTGAGCCCGAGGAGGAGACCCAGGAAGTCGCCCTTGAGCCCGAGGAGGATACCCAGGAAGTCGCCCTTGAGCCCGAGGAGGAGACCTAGGAAGTCGCCCTTGAGCCCGAGGAGGAGACCTAGGAAGTCGCCCTTGAGCCCGAGGAGGAGACCCAGGAAGTCGCCCTTGAGCCCGAGGAGGAGACCCAGGAAGTCGCCCTTGAGCCCGAGGAGGAGACCCAGGAAGTCGCCCTTGAGCCCGAGGAGGAGACCCAGGAAGTCACCCTTGAGCCCGAGGAGGATACCCAGGAAGTCGCCCTTGAGCTCGAGGAGGAGACCCAGGAAGTCGCCCTTGAGCTCGAGGAGGAGACCCAGGAAGTCGCCCTTGAGCCCGAGGAGGAGACCTAGGAAGTCGCCCTTGAGCCCGAGGAGGAGACCTAGGAAGTCGCCCTTGAGCCCGAGGAGGAGACCCAAGAAGTCGCCCTTGAGCCCGAGGAGGATACCCAGGAAGTCGCCCTTGAGCTCGAGGAGGAGATCCAGGAAGTCGCCCTTGAGCCCGAGGAGGAGACCCAGGAAGTCGCCCTTGAGCCCGAGGAGGATACCCAGGAAGTCGCCCTTGAGCTCGAGGAGGAGACCCAGGAAGTCGCCCTTGAGCCCGAGGAGGAGACCCAGGAAGTCGCCCTTGAGCCCGAGGAGGAGACCTAGGAAGTCGCCCTTGAGCCCGAGGAGGAGACCTAGGAAGTCGCCCTTGAGCCCGAGGAGGATACCCAGGAAGTCGCCCTTGAGCTCGAGGAGGAGACCCAGGAAGTCGCCCTTGAGCCCGAGGAGGATACCCAGGAAGTCGCCCTTGAGCTCGAGGAGGAGACCCAGGAAGTCGCCCTTGAGCCCGAGGAGGAGACCCAGGAAGTCGCCCTTGAGCCCGAGGAGGAGACCTAGGAAGTCGCCCTTGAGCCCGAGGAGGAGACCTAGGAAGTCGCCCTTGAGCCCGAGGAGGATACCCAGGAAGTCGCCCTTGAGCTCGAGGAGGAGACCCAGGAAGTCGCCCTTGAGCCCGAGGAGGAGACCCAGGAAGTCACCCTTGAGCCCGAGGAGGATACCCAGGAAGTCGCCCTTGAGCTCGAGGAGGAGACCCAGGAAGTCGCCCTTGAGCCCGAGGAGGATACCCAGGAAGTCGCCCAAGAACCCGAGGAGGAGACCCAGGAAGTCGCCCTTGAGCCCGAGGAGGAGACCCAGAAAGTCGCCCAAGAGCCCGAGGAGGAGACCCAGGAAGTCGCCCTTGAGCCCGAGGAGGAGACCCAGGAAGTCGCCCTTGAGCCCGAGGAGGAGACCCAGGAAGTCGCCCTTGATCCCTTGACGACTTCTGTATATTTGGACCAATTGCATTTTGAAAAGAAAGTGATAATCTACTTGGAATAGTAAACGTAATTATGAATGAGCTTCGGGATATATATTGTATTGGGGAGTATTTTCTGTCTGTCCATATCAACAACATAATAATTGTTTCGTAATATATACATCAGATTATGACATGTAGAAATGGTATGAATGATAATAGCTATTTTCACAATACAAGACATGTTTTTGACCGGTTTCGGATATATCTTCGTCTGAAATGTATTTCTGAGGAAGAAGTTATTCGAAATCGGTTAAATACATTTATTTTACTGTGACGATATTCATTTTTATTCACATCTTTTCTACATTTGTCAGCATGAATAGGGTTCATGACTTAAATTAATCTACTCTAATAAATATTGTTAACATGATTATATCTTAGTATCGGTTCGTTACACACAGTAGTAGTTTTACAAGTAGCAAGCCTTTATAGAATATGCTAATTTGAAAGTGATTTGCAAAATCTGGTGTAGGATAATGGGAGTATCCCGAGCAGGAATAATTTTCATTTTATTGATCGGTAAAAGAATTTGGCATCTCAGAAATGTTGGATAAAATTCTACATGAACGTGTAGGTTATACCATTTGTTTTTCTGGTGTCTGTGGAAATAATATTTCATGACAAATTATATACATAATATAAAACACACGCATGTATTTAAAGAAATGAGATAATCTCCCTCCATATTTTGCTTTATATATGCTAATGCCTGTATTTTATTTTTTTTCTCTTTATTTTTTGGGGATTCTTGTTACTTCTGCTTTCCTTTTTTTCTTTTTTTTCGTAATCATTTTCCTTCTCTTCATTTCAATATTATGCCAAATCAAATAATGAAACTGTCTTCATTATCAAACCAAAAAAAAAAAAAAAAAAA
>NC_091561.1:9172204-9174704 GCF_042767895.1 Penaeus vannamei | reverse complement strand
TGCATTATTTTCATGTGCTTATAAAAGTGATATGTTCCAAAAAGACCCTTTTAGCTTAAAAAAAGTCGGGAGCAAATCCTCACGGGCACAAATCTTGTCCAAAATTAACATATGGCTCATTTTGTAGAAAAATGAAATACCTACAACATATTCCATTCGCTTTTTTCAATTTTTTCCCTATGCTTCTTGTAAAAGTGACAGATATAGAAAAAACACTTTATTATTTTTGTGAAGTCGCCTACTTCAAAAATTCAACAAATCGTAAATCGAAATATAAATAAATAAATAAATAAAATAAAATAAAAACTGTGTGGAACAAGTATCTATAGAATAGTTCTCTCCAAAAATCAAATAAAATTGAATATTTTACTGTTTTGAAGACGAGTGTCGTCCACCACCTCCCCTTGTAGCAAGTTTTTTTTTTTTTTTTTTTTTTTTTTTTAAGAAAAATCAAAAACTGTCCGGGTAATTTCGAAAACAAAGACTACAGGGATCAGGCAAGGGTTCAATAAAAAGGTTGTGAGTTTCATCGAAATCGGTGAGGGAAATCGAACATTTTGAAAAAAAATAAAAACACACCAGACGGTCCACGTAGCCTAATATATATATATATATATATATATATATATATATATATATATATATATATATATATATATATATATACAGGAAACATTGTTTTCGCCGGTTCGAGCGCCGAAACTAGATATCTCTAACATCTATTTATGACCTTGTCGAGGCATTAGTTGATAGGATTGTTACAATAAGAATCATAAAATTAGTGTACTGAAAACACCAAGCTAAGTTTCTTGTACGCATTTCGAGCACAACATAATGATAAATATATATGTATATATATATATATATATATATATATATATATATATATATATATATATATATATATATATATATAAAGTATACATATATGTGTGTGTGTGTGTGTGTGTGTGTGTGTGTGTGTGTGTGTGTGTGTGTGTGTGTGTGTGTGTGTGTGTGTGTGTGTGTGTGATTGTTTGTGTCTGTGGTACTGCACGCATGTGTATATGTGTACTTATATGTATATATAATATATTCATGTATATATGTGTGTGTGTATATATATATATATATATATATATATATATATATATATATATATACACACACACATCTATATCAATATATGTAGTGTGCTGTTAGAAATGAAACTAAAGGAAAATAAAGGAAACTAAACTAAAAAGAAAATAAAGGAAACATTCTATTAAAGTTTACAATTCGAAACTCTAGTCTTCTTCAAAGTTTTCTCCTGATTCACTACACTTGTCCCAACGTTTTTTTCGGCAACGTTTCCAGGCAAAAAGGAAGCTGGAGTCCGCCCCGTCCGCCCTGCTCGCCCGAACTCACTCCATGTGACTTTTTTAATTCCCTCGTATGGAACGGCCTGAAAGGGAAGTGCCGGCTGACGTCGACGAGGTGAAACAAAAAGGCAGGGCAGGATGCAGTTGTTTCATTTTCAGGTTATTTTTGAAGGGATGCTTCTGTTGGGTGCCAAATATGTGTGTGAGTGTGAATGAGTGAGTGAGTGAGAGTGTGTGTGAGTGAGTGAGTGAGTGAGTGAGTGTGTGTGTGTGTGTGTGTGTGTGTGTGTGTGTGTGTGTGTGTGTGTGTGTGTGTGTGTGTGTGTCTATCTATCAGTCACAGGACACATGTGGGACTAGAAAAGACAAATCCGGTTTTGGTGTTTTCCATGAGGCTGGGTCCAGGAGCCAGGCGTGTCAGGCCGCTCAGTCACTGGATCTTACTAGGCTCTGGAATGACCAAACAGATTCCCAAGGAAAGAGATCACTTCGGTTCACGTTAAGTTCCCGCACATTGGGGTGTCATATTCCTTCGGCCAATCACATGACAGGTGTGAAGAGCGGACGTCCGTATATGTGTATATGTACCTCCCAACATCTTGTACTTCCACCCTCACTTCTCTCTCTCTTCATATAGAACTAAGATATATTTGCCTATTTAGGGTCCCTTCCATGAATTCACAACTTAGATAATGGTCGCGTTTTCTGGTGGTGAAGGTGCACTTGATTTCCACGGCGAACAAAGTCACTATTTAGTAGAGGTGCTAAAAGGACACGTTCAGAGGAGAATCTGATTCGTCGGCGTAACTTGATGAACTCTTCTTCCGTATATGGGACTGATATTACGAAATAAGAGCAAGGGAAAAACGGATAATGTTCAATGATGGGCACGCATATAGTGGATATGTAAATCGCAGATCATGATATATAGAGAGATCTGAAATCAAAATGTAACCGTAGCCACTGATAGAGCAAAAGCAAAGACGGAATTCCCTGCCAAGAATGTAAAAATAAAATAACTTCATGATAAAAGTGTAACAAGAGTTACATTTGCTAGAACTGAGTTCAAATTTTACCACTTGGCGGAAATATAAATAAGATCATGCAAAATCCGTTTCATAGCTCGAAGAATAGTACAGGAAAAAGTACCTTGATAATCT
>NC_091561.1:9140723-9143223 GCF_042767895.1 Penaeus vannamei | reverse complement strand
AACCTCCTTGGCGGTGGAAATGATGATGATTATGATTGGAAACATTATACACATCATCCCATCATTACTCTATTTATCAATGAAATATCAATCATACTGGTGTTACGTACGTGAGAAATTCCCAAAACATATAGATTTTTTTTCCATCCCACAGTCATACGAATCTCTCTTTCTCTCTCTCTCTCTCTTTCTTCCCTCCTCTTCTCCGTTTGTCTGTCTCTCTGTCTCTCTGTCTGTCCTCTCTCTCTCTCTCTCTCTCTCTCTCTGTCTCTCTCTCTCTCTCTCTCTCTCTCTCTCTCTCTCTCTCTCTCTCTCTCTCTCTTTCTCTCTTTTTTTCTCTCTCCCTCGCTCTCTCTCTCTCTGTTTGTCTGTCTCTCTCTCTCTTTCTCTCTCTGTTTGTCTGTCTCTCTGTTTGCCCCCCCCCCTCTCTCTCTCTCTCTCTCTCTCTCTCTCTCTCTCTCTCTCTCTCTCTCTCTCTCTCTCTCTCTCTCTCTCTCTCTCGCTCTCTCTCTCTCTCTCTCTCTCTCTCTCTCTCTCACTTTTGTTTTCTTCATGACCGCTGGCAAGCCGTCAGAAGTATTACGCACTCAAAGTTAAGTAAGTTATTACAGCTAAATTGACCTCGATGCGACATTGAAAAGTTGATTGCAAAAAGTTTCTGTCCTTTGTTTCCCCATCTTTATTTATATGCCCAATGCTATGTATTTATAAGTTCGCGTGTATAAAACGCGTATTGCTGGTAAAATAACGATAGTTAACAATACTAAACTTTCAAATAGAATAATAATGTCTGATAAGGTAATGACAAAGATTTGATTTTTTCATATATCTATTCGTTTGTCAATTGCATTAAAGTATTGAAAGATGTTTATCAATGTTCTTTACTAATGTATAACCAAATACATGCTATTCACATACAGATAGCATCAACAGTAATGATTAAATTGATGAACTGATATTACTTGTGTTTATAAAATCAACTATTATAGTAGATGTAAACCTAAATAATTATAGTTACAGTAGTGATAAAACTTATAATAATAATTAAGAAAAATGGCAATGGTAAGGAAGATAATAATCATGGAAATAATCAAGATCATTATGATCATTGTAAAAAAAAAAGGAAAAATGATAATAATAAGTGATGAAAATAAAATTACAATAATAATAGTAATGACAATTATAATGATAATGAAAATAATCATAGTAATGACAATCCTAATAATATATGAATAGTAGCAATAATAATAATGATAATTACATATATTATTACAATTATTATTTCTATTATCATTGTTACTGTTATTATTATCATAATCCTTATCAATCATTATCATTTCATAATTATTATCATTATCATTACCATCATCATAGTAATCATAATCATTATAACGATAATAAGGATATTGATAACAAAGTTAAAAATAATATGCCTTATATTGTCAGCCCCGCAACCCAAGAAACCAAAATGGCTTTCTTAATACCAGTTAATAGCAGCTTAATGGAAAAACGTATAGTTGCTGTCTATCACGGTCTCTGCAGGATATTGGTTATGCCAGAGGCGGTCGGTAAAGTCAAGCCAGTTAAGTGTTACTTTGCTGGTAAAAATGCTTTGATGTACGGAGTGTCATTCTCCCTTCCCTCCAGTCGCATATTCGTGGAAAATGTGCAGCTTTTGCGAGAGACTCATAGCAGGATTAAAAAAAATATTTTGTGCAATTTTCTTCGAAGGATAATCATTTTCGGTAAAAAGAGCGTAAAGTGATGGCTGTTAGTGATTCTCGTAATTCATACAATATTTTTCTATGTTTCATCTTCAAAATTTGCATATGCTTCTCTCTCTCTCTCTGTCTGTCTCTCTCTCTCTCTCTCTCTCTCTCTCTCTCTCTCTCTCTCTCTCTCTCTCTCTCTCTCTCTCTCTCTCTCTCTCTCTCTCTCTCTCTCTCTCATCTCACACACACACACACACACACACACACACACACACATACACAGACACACACATACACAGACACACACACACACACACACGCATATATATATATATATATATATATATATATATATATATATATATATATATATATATATATATATATATATATGCTATTTTTTACGGGGAAAAAAGCTCGTTGTATGACGTAGAGGATTGGAATTATTAAAATTGCTTCCGCTTCAAGTCGGAAGAAGAAAAAGAAGAAGGAGACGAAGAAGAAGGAGAAGAAAAAGAAGGGGGAGATGAAAACAAGAAAAAGAACAAGGAGGAAAAGAAGAAGAAAAAGAAGGAAACGAAGAATTAGCAGTAATACTAGTAGTAAGAGAAGAAAAAGTAGAAGAAAAAAAACTTTTGTCAAAACCAAGGTCACAGATGGAACTGAAGGCCCATTAGAGAAAAGATGTCTTCAAAACTTAGAAAAAAATTAATCTCAGGCATCGATACACATCCGAACTTCTTGCGAATCCATATATCAAATTCTGTGCGTGGATTCGGACAGGTTTG
>NC_091561.1:9065607-9068107 GCF_042767895.1 Penaeus vannamei | reverse complement strand
AATGCAATTAGACAATAATTTACAACTCTTCTGCAACACAGAAAGGTATACCACACAAGAGACTTCATCTCCCATATTAGAATACAGAAATATTCTATAACTGTTCAGTGTAATAAGTAAAATTACCAACTTAAAATGTAAAAAAAAAATAAGTTAGCATTGTTAAAGTGTCGTATTTTAAAATTCGACAGACGCACTTGGATCCGATGTAGAGCAACGAAGTCCAAGATATCACATCTTGATAAGTGGACACCAGTTGAACAGAGGAAAATGATCGAAGATTTAAGAAAAATGAGCACGAAATGTGCTTTCCCTTTCAAGCATCCCGAGAAAGCGGGGAGTTCGCAGCCACAGGGAGGGAAGTAGTTGCCAAACTGAAGAGGTATTGAACAGACGTCTCCGAAGTAGTCTATATCTTTTCAAGTGGTCGAAAGCTGACATGTCGTAAAAGAAAAGTGCATGGAATATAAATTGCTTAAACTTGATTCGAGTTTATATATAAATCGCATATTCAATATATATATATATATATATATATATATATATATATATATATATATATATATATATATATATATATATGCTGTTTAACGAAACGCAGTTATAAAGTTACGACAATTTTTCATTATTTGGAATCGCAAGACAATGAATCGTTATAATAACGCCTGGATCCACATACATGAATTAACTTTCTGTACTTATATGCTTTAATATTTGTTATTTGATAAACGTTCCTATATTCTTCTTCAACATTTTCGTCTTGTAACATCTTAAAATACTTTAACTTTGCCAGTTTTATTTTCATCTCATTAAAATTTATAATATTGTACATGCCAACGGATCGATGAGAAATTAAGGATTTCATGAAGGGGTCACTGGTCTAAAATGTTTTGGGACCCTTGGTCTAGAATGATAACAGAGAAGCTTGTTAGTGAAGTACTCATTCATCAGGCATTAAAGGCATAACTGTAATGAATGTTAACTATGGTGTACAATTCAAAATACTTCCAATAGGACAAATCTAAATATGTCTCCGACTCATTTCCCCAACAAATGAGTGCTTAAAAATCGTATACTGCTCTATAATATAATTACTATAAAAAGGACTTAAATTTTATGAGAATTGATAGGATTGTTCATTTGACGGAAATAAATGTAAGGCTTATAGCACTTGTTTGTCAAATTTAGTGATACCGAAGGAAATGACTTTGTTAAGTAGCTTTAAGTCACTTGTTAATGCTGCAAAAGATGTGTTGGCAATCATAGCCTGTTAGGTGTAAGGGAAATTCATATTTCACTGCGATCACCTTTATAAATGACATCAATATTACCGTCCCTACTGCATTACCATTACGGGTATTAGTGCTGTGCCATCATCATCCCTTCACCATACTTTGACGTCACTGGAAAGCATCGACTCGAGATGACCGGAGACTGAACCAAGCATTAGAGACTTTTTTTTTTTAATGTTAAGTTCTAATATACATTTGTTATTACTTTAAAACTACTACATTTCGTTCTAAAAAAGATCGTATCCTTCATTAACCTAAAATGAGAACCAGGAGAATACCCTTCGGCAACTTGGCTGTTTTATATTATTACATTCTTTCACGATTTTTATCTGCAGTTTTGCTCTCTCGTGCACATCCATGACTTGCTTTCTATCATATAAGTTTGATGAAATTTACTATCATAATTTTCATTAAAATTACGTTATTTAATGCACGCTGCAATGATTTAAAGATGACTTTTTTTTCTAAAAATCAGTACTGACAAAACATACATTCTCATAAGGCTATAAAATAGCAAAATGATATCACCAACTATGTCACCGTCATTATTGCGGTCTCTCAATAATGTAATTGATATGTATAATTGTCGATAATTCCTCTGCAAACAAGGTTATTAACCAATCTCCAGAACTTTTTAAATGTTTACGAATGTAATGTAATGCACATGAAAATCGTTTAATATATACACATATATATATATATATATATATATATATATATATATATATATATATATATATATATATATGTATGTGTGTGTGTGTGTGTGTGTGTGTGTGTGTGTGTGTGTGTGTGTGTATGTATGTATGTATGTATATATGTATATATATGTATATATATATATATATATATATATATATATGTATATATATGTATATATATATATATATATTTTTTTTTTTTTTTTTTTTTTTTTTTTTTTTTTTTTTTTTTTTTCTTTTCGTGCTCCAGCGACCAACTGCGGGGACGATCCGGATCTATAAGGAACAGAAATTCCGAAATCTACAGTCTTTCGGGAATACCTTTTGTAACTTCTGAAGATGGCCAAAACGCGTCTCTGCGTGAATTCAAGATATTTTCACTTTATACGAAAAGTTTTTTTCTTTCTTTTTTTCTTTTTCTTTTCTTCTTTTTCTTTTTTTTTTCCTTTTTTTTTTTTTTTTCTTTTTGTTTTCTTTTTCTTTTTCTTTTTTTTCTTCTTTTTTCTT
>NC_091561.1:9058107-9060607 GCF_042767895.1 Penaeus vannamei | reverse complement strand
ATATATATATATATATATATATATATATATATATATATATATGTGTGTGTGTGTGTGTGTGTGTGTGTGTGTGTGTGTGTGTGTGTGTGTGTGTGTGTGTGTGTGTGCTTATATATATGTATATAAACACACACAAACCGTTTATATCCGTATTAACATTTCTTAAAAGTATATAGCAACATAGCAAAATTTAACGTTATGATTAACAGAATAAATTATAAAAATTCTCAAAAAATAGTTTGTTTGCTTAAATGTCAACAATTCAAGGAAGGGAAAAGTAATAAGCAAGAATATTGTCACCGTCGAGTCACATGCAGGGGTTCCTTGCTCTCCGCCCCCACACAGAGGGAAAGATAAAAGATTGGCTGATAAAATGCTGGCCATGGTTGTTAGGGCATATTAATTTATATACCTATTTATTCATTTGTTGTTGTTGTGTTGTTATTGTTGTTGTTGTTGTTGTTCTTCTTCTTCTTCTTCTTCTTCTTCTTCTTCTTCTTCTTATTATTATTATTATTATTATTATTATTATTATTATTATTATTATTATTATTATTATTATTATTATTATTATTATTATCAATATTATTGTTGTTTTGTTGTTGTTGTTATTATTATTATGAGTATTATTACTATTATTATTGTTTCTTTTTTGCCATCGAATACAGCAATGAAATCAGTCGAAGGAGACAGTTCCGGTGGTATGAAGGAAAAGATTGAAGAATGAAATTACATATCAGAAAAAATTTAAAATAGGAGACTCATAAAAGAAAGAAGGAGAGAATCGACTGCTTAATGTTAGAGTAAATAAAGGAAAGATACCGCGATTAGAGAAAGGGGTGACTTTGGGTCCCATCTAATGTTTGTTTTTATATTCATCATAAATGAGGGTGTAATGAAGTTAATGAAGTTTCAAGGTCATGTCATGGGGTAGAATTTTGAAATGATTGTGTACTTATTCATTTTTTGACAATTTTACCGACATAGAACAGTGATTTAGTAGAATACATTGTATTTCGTATATGATTCAGTATAGTATATGACATTTACATATATATATATGTATGTGTGCAAATATAGATAGACAGATAGATAGATAGGTAGATAGATAGATAGATAGATAGATAGATAGATAGATAGATAGATAGATAGATAGATAGATAGATAGATAGATAGATAGATAGATAGATAGATAGATAGATATAGATAGATAGATAGATAAATAGATAGACGACAGACAAACAGAAAGATAGATAGTTAGATAGATAAATATTAACCTCTATGTACACATGAATATATAGCAAGTATACATCTATCTCTTGCTTCCGCTAGATCTTTCTGTCTATTTCTATGCCTGAAACTCAGTTAAAGATATTCGCATATTTTGTGCGACTGAAATCAGATTCATGCAAAACAATCGCAGTCAGAGTCGCAAATATTGAATTCGCTCTTGTGAATGTTGGCTAAAGAATATTCGGTTGAACAGTGATAATAAACGCATAGAAAGCAGGATCCGGATTATGATTTCATTTTGATTAATATGATTACTTGTTGGTCGTTCTTAATTTTCTGCGGTGTTGGCAGTGTGATTGTATTTTATGTCGTTATTTTTGTTTTTGTTTTACGAGGATTTTTTCTATTTTGTTGGTTTTGTTGTAAATTTTATCATTAGCGTAATTTTTTTCTATCATTAATATCCAGTGTAATCATGTTATTGTGTTTAATGTATAGACTTTACCCAAGTCCATGAAACAGACAAAGACACAGACACAAAACACACACACACACACACACACACACACACACACACACACACACACACACACACACACACACACATACAAACTCACTCACAGTAATAATAATAATAATAATAACAATAATAATAATAATAATGAAAATAAAATAAAATAGAAAAAAATAAATTATGTATATAAATTTTTAAAATTATATATATATATATATATATATATATATATATATATATATATATATATATATATATTACAAGTAAATAAAATGACCTAAAACCTTCTTTGCAATCCGCTGTCCCTCTCTTCGAAATTCCCAGAACTCGAGGTCGGCTGCATTCCCTCTCTCGCAATTCCAGGAAAGGTTGCAACGAGGATTGTCTTAGATTGATTCCTCGGAAGGAGAGAGTCATGATTAATCACAGTTATATATGCTGTCTTCCTTGTATTTCCGAATCTCTTATGAATAACCTTTTTCGTGAATGATATTGTTGTTTAAATGGTATCCAAGTCGGCATCGCTTTGATTATAATCGCGATAAACCTATCTAGAACAATTTTACACGTCGATCATTATCGGTAACTAATCATAAACTAATCACCAATGCAATTACCGCCCCCCCCCCAAAAAAAAAGAGAGAGAAAAAAAAGAGGGAGAAAAAAGGAAAGTTACCCCTCCCCTTTATCATACACAATACCACACGTTAACCCCAAAGCGAAATCCCCGACACGAATTAAAGGCGTTTTGTT
>NC_091561.1:9045607-9050607 GCF_042767895.1 Penaeus vannamei | reverse complement strand
AGATATTCATGATATTTAGTACGGCAAGGACGCCACTACACCATGTTTCTTTAGTCGTCCAACACCAGGCATCTCGGGTTGTATCTCGATGCTTTTCAGATTTAAGAATTAAAGTCACACTAGTCAGCCAGTCAGCCGTATGATTAATTCTTTTGATTTCCAATTCCTTGCTATTTCCTTGGTTGCGATTCATTCTTTTTTTTCTTTTTCTGTTTCTCTCTTTTTAGTTTTCGTTTTCTAAGCGGAAAGAGGAGAGGGTCTGGTATTACTATTCATGGAAAGATGGTGAATGGAAGAGGAAATTGGAAAAGGAAACTATTTTTTTTTCTTGTTTTCTTTAGCTATCCTCACTTGTTCTTTTATTTCCCATTTTCTCCCTGTTTTTCTCTTTCTCAGCACGTTAGGCACAAAGGTGTGGCTATCTCCCCCCCCCCTTCCAAATTCCAACCAGTAGAAAATACTTTTTAGGGAGAAAATATTCCCCGATACGTATGACATTAAGGGCACTTGCGCTTATATGCTATTGGAGTTTACCCGATTGAGCATATAAGTGTTTGTTTGTCTGTTTGTTCCGATCCTCGTAGTGAACAGAAGGCGTGATAGAATAATTGTTTGAGCCGCTTCAGCTCATACAAACAAATATAAAATCAAAACATAAACCCGATTCCTTCATACGGTGCTATGTTTAAAGCTTTGAAATTGTAATGTGGTTACTTTAAAATTTCATTGATGTTGTGACATACACTCTGTACCTGTAGACATTCTCATATTTGTAGCATCTTCCTTTAAAATATCAGTGATGCTTTTAATCGTTATACGAGTTAAGTATGTAATAAGTCCTTTAATAGCTATCCCTTCTAATGCCACTCCTGCGTGTACCCTAATTACATTGACCTTCACTAATTGGATGATTAAATCCAGGCTCCCAGTTCATTATCTTATCCATAATGACAAGAAGACACATTCCCTCTACTCTGAATCGGTCACCACGGTCCTCGTCTGTCATGGCGGATTTCCATCTCAACGACTCGCATCACTCCCAGCCTCCCACTCCACGCTCTGCATAGTCGTAAGCTGCTACTCGACGTCCCGCATCGCCTCGAGATTCCTCCTTGAAGCCCCCTTATCTCCGCTTCAAGTTCCTTAGCGTCACGCCCTTGAACTCCTCGTGAGCTTCTCCTCGCCGTCGGATCTCGCTGCGTCCTCCCACGAATTTTCTCGCCGGCGCTGGGTCAAATAAACGGTACAAAAACGGTACAAAAAAACGGAAACAAAAACCAAAACAAAGTCTCTGAACCTGCCCCTCCGTCTGAACAAGCCCTGGAACGCATCTTTGAGTGATTGTCCGCCATTCCAATTTCCCAAAGTCGGTCACAAACAAACTCGTCTCTCCTTTAAAGGCAGGAGGCGAGACAAATATTCATGCGGGTTGTGTACCAGCACTTGACGGCTGTGCCAAGTTTCCTAATGGCAGTGCCACCTGCGCAAAACAACAGCCCGGAATAGATTACTGTGCAGAGGATGCAAGAAATTACCGGAGACACTGGCACTCCCTTTCATCCGCGGTGGAACGTTCGTGAACACATACCCTAAAGAGAGGGAGAATTAGGGCGAAAACAATGCTACAATGCCTGTGACTGTATTTATAATTCTCTCTCTGTCTCTGTCTCTCTGTCTGTCTGTCTGTCTGTCTGTCTGTCTGTCTGTCTCTCTCTCTCTCTCTCTCTCTCTCTCTCTCTCTCTCTCTCTGTCCCTCTGTCCCTCTGTCCCTCTCTTTCTCTCATTCTCCCCTCTCTCTCTATTCTCCCCTCTCTCTATATTCTCTCTCTCTCTTTGACATTCTCTCTCTCTAACATCTAGCTCTAATCTTTGTCTGTGACTGTATATATGATTCTCTGTGTGTCTGTCTCTCTCTCTCCCTCTCCCTCTCATTCTCTCATCCCCCCTCTCTCTCTCTAACATTCTCTCTCTCTCTCTCTCTGTTCCTCACCTTCTCCCTCTCTTTTCCCCTCTCCTTCTCCGCTCTTATAATCAATTCTTAATTTTCCTTTCCTTACCCTTTTCTCGCTGCTTACCTCAATCCACAAAGTCTATTCAACCTCATCAAGGAAGAACCATTAACACACTCCTCATTCTTCGTTCATGACGTCACAAATGAGGTCTCGGGAATTGCTTAAACTCTACATTTCGTGTTTGATCAGAGTTTCTTGACATTGCCTCTTCTTGTTTGTCTTTCTTTCTTTCATCCTTCTTCATCTTATTTTTCAAAGACGTTGTGTTGATTTGGGTTCGTTTGGGCGCTATGATACGCCTTGTATTTATTTATATCCTAATTTATCTGATGAGAGAGAGAGAGAGAGAGTGAGAGACAGAGAGAGAGCGAGAGAGTTTGATAGAAAGATGAAAGAGAGACAGAGTGAGATTGAGAGAGAGTGAGAGAGAGACAGAGAGAGAGAGAGAGAGAGAGAGAGAGAGAGAGAGAGAGAGAGAGAGAGAGAGAGAGAGAGAGAGAGAGAGAGAGAGAGAGAGAGAGAGACGGACAAACAGACACAGACACAATACACACAGAGAATACTCGTAAACAGAACGTTCAAAAAATTTAACCCATTTTTCTTTTTTTTCCACCTCAAAATAATGCAAAAGTAGTGTCCTTTCTCCCCATCTTCCTTGTCTCCTACTCTCCTCACCCTTGCATTCTGCCTCATAATCCTGAACAAGGGATCTGCAAGGGATCGACGTACTTAAAACACCCATAAATTCCAGTAAGTAGATTTGTTTGTTAAATCTATTGCATCGCCTGCAAGACCACACCTTCCCTCGTCCCCTCTATGAAGGTACACTGACCTCTGACCCCTGACCCCCCCCCCCCCAAAAAAAAAGAATAAAAAAATGGTGTTGATCGATACGTAATAAAGGAGCACCAGATGGGATTACTATATGAATTATGAAGAGGGTTTGAGTGCCGTGCCGCAGTCCTCCTGTCTGCAGTTTGTGGTTGTCATTTTCCTTATACGGAAGAAAAAGGCTGGTGCGTATTGATAGGATGGATTTATTTTTATTTTTATTATTATTTTTTTTTTTTCATTTATTTATTTTTTGACCAAAGGACATTTCATTTGACTTTCTTTCGGTGTTCTTTAGAGCGCTGAGTCGAGTTGGATTAGATATAGTTTGATGGTTTATTTTATCGAAGGAAAGGTCACCTATGCACGCACGGACTTACGGATGCACATGTACTCTCTCACTCTCTCTCCTCTAACGGACAAGGGAGATGAATCAAGAGAGATGATAGTATCTGTACGTCTGTCATAAAACACTGCATCTCAAACAGAACGCACACACGCGCGCGCACACACACACACACACACATATATAAATGCGTACATGTGTGTGTGCGTGCGTGTGTGTGTGTGTGTGTGTGTGTGTGTGTGTGTGTGTGTGTGTGTGTGTGTGTGTGTGTGTGTGTGTGTGTGTGTGTTTGTGTGTGCGTGCGTGCGTGTGTGCGTGTGTTTCCCCATCTTTCTAAAGCTTTACTCAAAACATTTTTTTTCCATCCCACAAATAACACCCCAAAAGGCCCTCTGTACTCTCGGCGAGTTCCCCGAGAACATTCACAACTTCAGCATCGGGTGTCTCTTCCGTCTGCCGGCGACGCTTCTCGGGAGAATATGGATCTTGGGAAAAGTTTCTTAACTACAGCTGTTAGTGTCATGTTTATAGATAATGATAGCCCATATGTCTCTGGTATGTGTGTATTGGGGTATTTCATTATTTGTCGTACCTTCTGCAAGTCACTCTTTTTCATACTAGAATTATAAATACATCTTTGCTTGACTAGCTCTATTTCTTATGGGATAGATACATTGATAGATGAGTAGATAAAACGATAGATATAAGAGAATGATTTATAGATGTATGTGTGTGGGGGAGGAGGGGGGAGGGTTATAATCACCCTAATATAAACTATACCTAAAGCATTTACAGGCCGATGTAATAAAGGAACTGTCGCTAATTCACAATGCACCCCATACCCATTCATGCATTGGGTCCTCTGTTGTCTATATATCATCCAGACAACAGACATTTTGTGATTTAAAGCCAATGTCCTGTTGTTCTTTCTGATATTTAATAATTGGAGAAATACTACACTCTTAGCATCTTTCTGTAGTCACAGTTATACAGCTGTTTACCTCTGCTTTGCTTTGCAATAATAGGTATTGAGACTTTTTGGGGGTATTGAAATAGGTGTTCTTGTTAGCCCAAATACCAGGCCTGTGATTATACTTGTTTAACCTATCTTAATTTCATTTGTGCTATCGCTGCCATCATTAAACTGGAATAAATGACTTTTTTGTTTCTTATGGTAACTACTGTTGGTTCTTGATATAATCATAAAATAGATAATCCCGAATTTTCACCCTGTAACGATTTTGTCGACCAAATCATTTCCTCTCCCTTCTGAATCTGCAGTGAGCGCAGCATTGCTTGCATAGCTGATGCCGTTGATATTCCTCACTTGCCTTGATACCCCCCACAATTTATAGTTTAATAATCATTTCCTTGTTGTAAAATAACAGATTTTGGACGAAGACAGATCACTAACATTTTTGAATATTAATAGATCCACTCTACTCATCCAATATCTTCATATCTAATGTTTCTCTCATGTTTTTTTTTCTGCATTCTTAACTAATCCTTCTTTTTCGCGAAAATAAGAAACGAAAGAGAGACATTGACAGTTTTTGCTTATGCTTCTTCCCGGAATCTTTCATATTCAGAGTCGCTTTGGAGGCTTTAATGTTTATTCTTATTATAGGCGTCATTGCTGGTACTGAAGCCATTAGTGTTCTTACAAGTCGTTTTCTGTTATTATTCCTGTTGTAATGACAACTATTGCTTTTGTTATTTTTGATGTTGTTGTTAGTATTATAATAATTATCATTGCTATTTTGTTATCATCATCATCATCATCATCATCATCATCATCATCATCATCATCA
>NC_091561.1:9000607-9005607 GCF_042767895.1 Penaeus vannamei | reverse complement strand
TGTTGTGATGAGTGAATCCCCGGATCATTCTAGACTTTGAAGAATATTAATTATATGCAAGCTGTCATGTCTGATAATGTTGGTAGTGGGCGTTATCAATATATTATATGCAGGTGGGATATGATGTATGTTAATATTTATATTTTGATTAGGAGCCATATTTTTCTCTCTTTTTCTCTCTCTGTTTCTATCTCTCTCTCTCTCTTTCTCACTCTCTCTCTCTCTCTCTTACGCACACAGTCCCTCTTTCTCTCTCTCTGTTTATCCATCTATCTATCTTGGTCTATCTCTGTGTGTTTATCCCTGCATGTCTGTGGGACTGACTATTTCTGTTTGTCTGCCTGTTTATATATCTGTTTGTCTCCGTCTCTCTCTCTTTCCCTCTTTCTCTGTCTGCCTGCTCACCTCTCCTCTCTCCTCTCTCTCTCTCTCTTTCCCTCTTTCTCTGTCTGCCCACCTCTCCTCTCCTCTCTCTACAGACTGATATTTTGGTAGAAATAACCAGTATAGATATATCACAGCGACAAACATATAGTTAGCTAGCCGTAAAAATAAATAAATAAAATCGTGATCGAAAATCGGCCGTATATCAAATATACAAAAAGTTTAATGTTCACTTCCTTCAGCTTCAACATCACATTCTGCCTGGAACATCCATGTACCGCTTTCGCACACACATTAAATACAGCAAGTTCTCCCAATAGACAGCATGGCTAATTGCATCGTTTGTTATTGCACGTTCCTCTTAATTGTTTAGTGTTCTCTTCAGGTAGGCAGTTGCAAGGGCTGACGGATGCCCGTTTAGACGTAGCCATCAAGAGTAAGAGATACTGAAATATTATGGCTATTAGGGATTTTCATTCCGTCTCTCTGTTTCTGTCTCTTCCTGTTTGGAACTATCTCGTACTGTCTTTATTTCTTTCATTCTCTCTCTTTCTCTCTTCTTCTTCTTCTTCATCTTCTCCTTCTTCTTCGTCTTTTTCATATTTTTTTTCTCCTATTCTTCTTTTTCTTCCTCTTCTTTATTTTTCATCTTCTCCTTCTTCTTTTTCATCATCATCATCATCTTCTTCTTCTTCCTCCTCATAATCTTTCTTCAAGACATATTCTTTCAAAGACTTCAAAGAGCAGTCGGCGATTTGGCTTAAACTCGAGTACAGAAAAACGCACAAAATTGCAAAGAGAGAGAAAGAAAAAACTTGAAAATCCGTGGCCATTGAAGCCGCAAGGGGGAAGGCGACGAAGGAGGCCAACGTGAGGCGCAAGAAATGGCCGAGCTGCGCGTCCTCCGAGAGAATAGGAGAGGAAATGAAGCCGCTGAGGAAGTCGTCAAAATTGGATGGCTGAGGGACGACGCGGAGGGGGAGGGAGGAGGGGGAAGGAGGGGGTGGGGGCGTCGTGATGTGGTCGCGAGGGGTGGGGGTGGGGGATGGTTGGGAGGGGGGCATGTGTTCGTAGGGGTAGGGGTGGATACGGTTGTTCACGGGGGTAATGGGTGCTAATATGGATGCCCTCGCCGCTTTGGTGTATTGATATGATGCTGGCTTATATAGCTGTGTGTGTGTGTGTGTGTGTGTGTGTGTGTGTGTGTGTGTAATCTAGTGCTCTAACCACTGGATCATCACGCGGCCATAAATATGTTTGTGTGTGTGTGTGCGTATGTTTATGTTTATTTTTATATACACACCTACGTACACATACTACACACGCAATCACACACACACACACGCACACGTACATACACACACACACATGAATCAAGAGATGTCCTTGTACACTATATCTGATAATAACTACATGGAAAATAACAATACACTAAAAAAAAAGAGAGAAAAAAAGAAATAAGCCAAACTACAATTTATAAAGAAATAGTTTTTAACACTGACAACTCCCACCTAGGTTGGACCCTTTCTCTTCTATTTCTTCATCAGAAAGGTCGCTTCTCTAGCCTTTTGTAAATCTGAAGTTATTGCTCTTGTAAGGTATGCTCCCTTGTTCGCTATAAATCTACATCACTTTAAATAAAAGAAAGAAAGAATAACTTTTGCATCTTCCACCTGTATTCAAAATTATGATAATATACGGTGTTGATTAATAATATCAGAAAGCATCCTACTCCGTGACTACGTGAGCTAATAGCTACCATGAAAACAGTAGCATTGCTAGACTCAAATAGTTAATTACCATCTTATGCATGGTAAAAACCATAGCAAAACAATATCTAGAACAATAACGAAGATAATTATAATGATTATTGATATTATTGTTGTTATGAAACCGGTTATGATAAGGATGAGGATATTATTTTCAGTCAGCATCAACTAACAAACCAAATTTCATCAGTGAACGTCCAGCATGTTTGCAATTTGCGAAGGCCGCACCAATTTATCCTCATGAAATGTTGCAAAAATTCAGCTGACAGGGAGAATATAGGGGCTATTCCATTAGCCGAGTACCAAAGCCCTCTCATTTATATGACTTTGTTGTTGTTGGAGCTTGGTTTTCTTGAGTCCACCCTTTCAACTGGCCTTTGCTGAAAAGAAAACGCGATGCTTTAGAGCGTAAACAAGGGTGGCCCCCTCGATCGCTTTTTTTTTTTATTATTATTATTATTATTTTTTTTTTTATATCTTGGTACTTTCCACCAGAACAAGACTTTTAATGAAGACTCAAAAATGTGACAGATATTCGGAAATCGTATATATTGTTTATTTATTTATTTATTTTATTATTATTATTTTTTAAGGGATTTCGTTTTCTCTGCGGAAAAAAAAAACTTGAGTGATGTGCTTCCTTGTTAATTAAACTATAAATAGTCTAAAAAAAGCGAGGTCCTTTTTTTCCTCTCTCTGTCTCGCTTTACCATTGTGTACGTTACTCTGCAGTTCACCAATTAGCGTTGCCAATGGATGGACGGTGAGCTTCGACTCTTGCATCCAAAACATCCCTATTCTGCCCTCTGGTCCATTTACTCTCCCTCGTCTAGGACCTGTTGTCACAGCTGGTGAAATTCACACCCAAGCTGTATTGCATTGTTTTTTATGGACATATGCTTTGCGCGTACACATATGTATGTATACATGTAGAGTACTACGGATGTGAATGTAATCCCTATTTCTCTTCCCTCTCTTTTTGTCTCTGTCTGTCTGTCTGTCTGTCTGTCTGTCTGTCCTACAAAGAAAGGGAGTGACTGATAAATAGCTAAATTAGTTATATGTTTCACTGATTATTTCCAACAACGACAAAAACAAAAACATTATAGATCTTCTCTTGCAAATTTTTATTAAAACATCTTTTTCTTTCCTTCCGAATGTTAGACAGTAACTTTCTATGTAATAAATTCTTGTTAAATTTTGTGTTTACAAATTGTGATTGAAGGTTGTTCGACAAACACACACACGTTTGTTTAAATACACAACCATTCCTAGAAATATGAATGTTTGATGAATATAACGAGTTTGCTACATAATCTCTTGAAAATAAAACTTGTTAGGACACAGGATCAGTAAGATTACAAAACAATACTGAATTTCAATGCCTAAATTAATCCTAAGTTTAAAAAAAAGTCAAGCACAAAAAATAGTATTTTCCTTCTTGGTTGAGTGAAATACGAGCTTGCTAGCATTAATACTGATCGATCTTAGCATAAAACACACGGCGGTTTTTATTGCATCAAATTGCAGACTTTCGAAGACGATGGAATTAATACTTTACAACCACTCTTCGTTCTCCCACATGTAATTAACACGGAGTTACCTCATAAACAAAGCACTTCATTATACGCCTGAACACACACTCGTTATCATCAGAAAAGAAGAAAAGGAGGATAAAGAAAAACAATAATAATAAGAAGAAAAAGGAGAAGAAGGGGGAGAAGTAGAGGTAGAAGTAGAAGAAAAAACAACAACTGAGAAATACATGATCTGTGGTTCGTCCTGGAGAGCCACAGAAGAACGACTGCTTGTCCTTCGTTGCTCCTTCGTTCCTGGCGATCTTAGAGGACCGTAAAAGACGAAGCCAAGAGGGTGGTTATTGCCCTGAAGCTCAGTCGTGGCCTCAAAGCTTAGCATTTACTTGTCCCTTATTGCATTTGGGTGTTCATTAGTTTGCAATTAAGTGATCTGAACGAGCGCTTTAAGGAGCAGGAGTGGGATCGTTCAAATGCAAGGGAGGAGGATCACGTGGGTCTTACTTAAATGTTATTCGCACACACACACACAGATCTTTATTTAGAGGAGGAAATGTTTGCAAGAAATACAAACATACAAACAGACATATACATACATACATATGTTATATATATGTGTGTGTGTGTGTGTGTGTGTGTGTGTGTGTGTGTGTGTGTGTGTGTGTGTGTGTGTGTGTGTGTGTGTGTGTGTGTGTGTGTGAGTGTGTGACTCCTCGTTTACGAAGGACGCTGCGAATTCCGGAACGCGCATTTTTGTAAGGTTTATAGTGTGCTTGGCTATCTATTTGTATATCTTCTTTCGGTATTTAATTCTAATGAATGCTTGCACATTTCTAATTTACATACACGCAAACAGGCGCTCTAATTAACAGACATACTCAGCACAGGTACATATATGTATATACATAAGTGCATCTATTGAAGATAGACAAACAAATATATAGATAGATTAGATAATGCATCCTGTACATTAGTTCCTGATATTTCACATAAAGGTTAGCGCCACCATTTCATTCTGCTTGTCACAGCATAACAGTAATTAACCTGTTTGCGACGTATTGACATATTGCCCACTTGATCAGTTTTCAAGCAACTCTGCTTGGACAAATAGACCCAATATGTTCAATAGGTATCAGGTTATATGGTATCGATGCCACTGAATTTATTTCACGGTATACGTTCAATCATATCCATAGAGTAACAAGCAACATATTGGACCTAGGTATAGCACCGATACAAAATATGAAGCTCTCATGTATAAGAGAATAGGAATAAAATGAAATTCCATTTCTCCTATTAGATGGAAACTGCA
>NC_091561.1:8850607-8853107 GCF_042767895.1 Penaeus vannamei | reverse complement strand
CACTCAAGTAGATTTGCTAAGGAACAGTCCACGGCCAGTATGTAAGTACAGTACATCACAAAATCAGGTAAGTTAAATTGGTTTCCCATAAAGCGTAAAGTATCACCTGACATTCGACAGAAGAAACGCCTAATAAATCAAGTAATAATAAAGCGTAATTCAAGCTTTGGCACCTCAGATGAGCGCCAGACGCCGACCCATGACCTGCGGTCCAGCCGAGGCCGCACCCCGTTCGGCTTAACAACAGCTAAGGAATGCGACGCCGCTCCGAAAAATTGCCAGATACAAAATCACCCTTATAACTCCCTTTATCCCAAACCCCATCCTTACCCCCTCCAATACCATCCTAAATCCTCCCACACCACCCGCATCCTTCCCTCAATTCCTCTGCTGCAACACTACAATTTAAGGACATTATAATGCATGGGCTCATTATAATGGAGTGCGTGTGTGCCCCTATGCAGACTGTTCATACGTTCGTGCGCGAGTATGAGCGCGTAGGCACGAAAGTGCGCAGGTGCATATGTGCGCATGTACATGCGTATATATGTGTACAGGTTCATATGAGTGTAGGCGAGTTTAAATTCATGTGCGGATACATGGGTATGTATGCTGCTGTTGTCTACGTAAGGCTATAAGGTTCCATATAGCTTTTGTGATAGAGTACATTATATATGGGTATGTTCCGTGCTTATACATGAGGGTATACATGGGTTTAAAGGCGTAAATATGCAAATTTGTACATATGGTGTATATAATTCATGCATGAATGTGTACATTTGCATGTGTATATAAGCATGTATATATGTGCATGTGTATATAGGTATGTATAATGTGCGTGTTTATGTGTATGCGTGGGTGAATGAATAGGTAGACATATGTAGGTATTTATATGTGTATACGTAAAGGTATACGTATATAGGTGTATGCAGGATGTAGGAAGGTGGATAAATAATTAAGTATATGTATATATGTAAGTACGTATGTATGTACGTAGAGGTAGTTATATGTAAAGCAAGTACAGATATATACACATATGTAAAGGGGGGGGGGAGCACTAGTGTATGCTGCAAATGTATGTGCTCATATACGGATGCGTGAGCACATGCAGGGATAGATACATGCGTATGTATAATGATAGGTAGGTTTGCGAGGTATGCAAAAAGGGGTGTTTACATATACACGGGTGAATATACACATGTATACTCACTCACTTATCAATAACATATAACAAGCGCATAAACGGACAGGCGATGTGAACATATGACAAGGCCAGACTATGATGGACATGTATGTAGTTATTTATAACGTAAGAATAAGTATCCATATCCATAAGCATAGATACAAGAATAAATGTGTATGCTTGCATATGCATATGCGTGGGAATGAGCATATGCGTAGTACTTAGAGCATGTGCGGGAATGAATATGTCTGCATCAGGTGCACATACGCACAAATGAAGTTAATAAATAAAATAAAAATAAAAACATATATGCACTTCTGATAATTAAGCCCAGCTCACGGGAGTAGTGAGCCAGGCCGTGCATTGCCGCTCCTAAGTCCACTCCAGGTAGGACCAAACCTGATGGGGGGACTTATCAATTGGCATGCCGGCTAAATTACTCCCCTCCCACCAAGATACACCCTAAGCCAGTAGGTGGGAGGTAAATCGGCTGTCCACCTCCCAAGCATGAGACAAAATATCCAGGAACGGCCCCCATTCCCCGGAGGCGAAGGAGCCCCTGGTTACGGCGGCGATCAGGATCGCTCCGGAGCAGGGGGTGTTAATAATATCCGGGTAAAGACAGGCCGCCCCACGTTGATGAACCTTTGCACATACAATATAAGGACCATGAGAACTGAATCCGACTTACTAGTTTTACTAGAGGAACTCTCTTCCATTAAATGGGATGTAGTAGGACTCTGCGAAGTTAGAAGACTAGGTGAAGAGCAGAAGTTATTAAATGAGGGACACGTGCTCTATTGGAGAGGAAAACCTCTGGGTAGCAAACAGGAATTAGGGGTAGGATTCTTAATACACAAACGCTTAGAAAAGAACATTGTAGAATTCTATAGTGTCAGCGAAAGAGTGGCGTCTGTAACAATAAAACTAAACACTAGGTACAACTTAAAAATTATTCAAGTATATGCTCCAACCTGCAGCCACAATGATGAAGAAATAGAGAGCTTCTATGAAGATGTTCACTTAGCCAGCGAGAGAACAAAATCCCATTTCACAATAATTATGGGGGATTTTAATGCCAAAATAGGTAAAAAGACAGAGGGCGAAACCGCAGGAAGGGACCATGGAATAGGCACTAGGAACCAGAGGGGACCAAATGCTAGTCGAATTTGCGGAGGCTCGATCACTCAGTAATCTATGAATACATTCTTCGAAAAAAGACTAGAACGGAAGTGGACATGGAAGTCGCCTTCTGACGTCAAAAACGAAATTGACTTCATAATTTCAAATAGGCGCGATATAATAAAAAATGTAGAG
>NC_091561.1:8833107-8838107 GCF_042767895.1 Penaeus vannamei | reverse complement strand
ACTCAAGGCGGAAAGAAATGGTAACTCAAGGCGGAAAGAAATGGTAACTCAAGGCGGAAAGAAATGGTAACTCAAGGCGGAAAGAAATAACTCTAAGCGGAAATAAATGGTAACTCAAGGTGGAAATAAATGGTAATTCAAGGTGGAAATAAATGGTAACTCAAGGCGGACAGAAATGGCAACTCATGGCGGAAAGAAATGGTAACTCAAGGCGGACAGAAATGGTAACTCAAGACGGAAAGAAATGGTAACTCAAGATGGAAATAAGAGATAACTCAAGGCGGAAATGAATGGTAACTCAAGGCGGAAATAAATGGTAACTCAAGGCGAAAATAAATGATAACTCAAGGCGGAAATAAATGGTAACTCAAGGCGGAAATAAATGGTAACTCAAGGCGGAAATAAATGGTAACTCAAGGCGGAAATAAATGGTAACTCATGGCGGAAATAAATGGTAACTCAAGGCGGAAATAAATGGTAACTCCAGGCGGAAAGATATGGTAACTCAAGGCGGAAAGAAATGGTAACTCAGGACAGAAATAAATGGTAACTCAAAGCGGAAATAAATGGTAACTCAAGGCGGAAAGAAATGGTAACTCAAGGCGGAAATAAACGGTAATTCAAGGCGGAAATAAATGGTAACTCAAGGCGGAAAGAAATGGTAACTCAAGGCGGAAAGAAATGGTAACTCAAGGCAGAAATAAATGGTAACTCAAGGCGGAAAGAAATGGTAACTCAAGGCGGAAATAAATGGTAACTCAAGGCGGAAATAAATGGTAACTCAAAGCGGAAATAAATGGTAACTCAAGGCGGAAAGAAATGGTAACTCAAGTCGGAAAGAAATGGTAACTCTTCAGTAGTATTGTTCGGTGGTGGCAGCGACCGATACTAATCTTCCTGTTTATGAAATTGGAATCCAGCATGTGCTATGTTTTTATGGCTATGTGAATTATACAGTGAAATGCAAATGTAAATGCACACAAGACCATTCATATATACATACATACATAGATATATGATTACACACATACACGTACACACACACATATCTATTTATCTATCTATCTATCCATCTATCAATTTATATATCTATTCATCCATTTATCCATCTATCTATCCATCTATCTATTTATCTATCTATCCATCCAGTTATCTATCTATCCATCCATCTACCTATCTATCTATTTACCTTTTTATCTATCTATCTACTTATTTATATATCTATCAATTTATCTATCTATTTATCTATCTATCTCGTTATCTATCTATCTATCTATCCATCTATCTATCTATCCATCTATCCATCAATCCATCTATCTATCTATCCATCCTCTCTCTCTCTATCTATTTATTTATCATTCTATCTATCTATCTATCTATCTACATGTATGTATGTATGTATATAAAACCTAAACTCTGTCTTCAACACGATTCGTCTCCTGCTTTGATTCCTCTGAAGGGATGCAACACACGCAGAAAAAGCCTCATTTCTCCTGCAAGATTTGTGAGCTCCCGATCTCCGGCCATCTTTCTCGCCACCGGAAGTCCCACTATCGTATTTTTCAGGCTCGAGGAATGCCTGAGTAACCGCTGATCCGGAAGAAAGATAATTTATATTCAGAAGAAGAAGATATGAAGAAGTGGCAGCCGAGAAATACAGGGGGTCTTGTCGTCAATTATCGTTTATGTGTTGGTCATTGTTTATTGTTGTTTATCTGTTTATTTGTTTTCTGTTGTGGTTGTGTAATTTTTAATTAAGATTAGGTGTATTTTACTTGTCGGATTATATTCTTATCTTTGCCATTTGATTTTTTTTTTTTTTTTTTTTTGATAATTGTTTTTTTTTTCTAGTTGTTTTGTTGCAGACTATTGTATTGGCTGCCAGAAAAGCTATTCATATCAGTAAATACTATTAAAAGTATTCTTTCATCATTTCTAAAGATAAACATAACTATACCATATATATATATATATATATATATATATATATATATATATATATATATATATATATATATTTATATATATATATATATTCATCACTGATCTAAATTGACAACTTCCAGTATAAAAAATAAAATAAGAAAAATCACAAAATGAAAATCAGAAACAATTGAGGTTGGCAAAAATGTGAAACAAAGTCAAAACAAATCCTTCAGATTTCGGAAAGCTCCGGAATATATTCATGAATACATAAATCTTGGTCTTGTAAATTTCGTCGCGGATTTTGCCTCCAGGAGACATTTTTTCTTTTTTCCGTTTTTCTTTTTGTGACAGTCGGTTTGTTTTGATGATAAGGACTAAAGATTCATTAAGGTTTGTTTGTGTGTGTGTGTGTGTGTGTGTGTGTGTGTGTGTGTGTGTGTGTGTGTGTGTGTGTGTGTGTGTGTTTGTATGCGTGTGTGTGTGTGTGTGTGTGTGTGTGTGTGTGTGTGTGTGTGTGTGTGTGTGTGTGTGTGTGTGTGGTAGTGCGTGTGTGTGCCTGTGTGTGTGCATGTGAGTGCGTGCGTGTGTGTGTGTGTGTGTGTGTGTGTGTGTGTGTGTGTGTGTGTGTGTGTGTGTGTGTGTGTGTGTGTGTGTGTGTGTGTGTGTGCGTGTGTGCAAGTGGGCGGTCGCACTCGTGAATAAATGAATCATTTCAAAATATTTTTGTTGGAATCTAATGGATTCTTTAGACAACAGACAATCAATACCATCAATATTATTGATGTTAGTATTATCAATATTACTATCATTGTTATTATCATCATCATCACCGTTATCATCATTATCTTAATTATAATTATCATTATTATTGTTATTGTTTCTATGATCATTATCATTATTATTGTTATTGTTACTATGATCATTATCATTATTATTACCATAATATTTAATATTATCATTATCAAAACAACAACATTAATTATTATTGTCCCTGGTTTATACCACACAAATTTTCATCATATTTCGTCAGTAACTTTTTTCTTGGTATTGATGAGAATCATCCTGTTGACGGACAGACATGTCAGTAAATAAACAAACCGTTCAAACATGTATACAGAGAACACCTCTCACACGAAGAAACAAGGAAACACTGGAAAAAATAGAGATAAAAACACGAAAAAATATACCAATTAATACCAATAAATAAACAAAACGTTTAGATATGTATATAGAGAACACCTTCCACACGAAGAAACGAGGAAACACTGGAAAAATAGAGATAAAAGCACGAAAAGGAAAATATACCAATCAATACCAATAAATAAACAAACCGTTCAAAAATGTATACAGAGAACACCTCTCACACGAAGAAAAGTGGAAACACTGGAAAAAATAGAGACAAAAACGCGAAAAAGAAAACCTACCAATCAATACCAATGAATAAACAAACCATTCAAACATGTATATAAGAGAGCACCTCTTACACGAAGAAACGAGAAAACACTGGAAAAAAAATAGAGATAAAAACACGAAAAGGGAAATATACCAATTAATACTAATAAATAAACGAACCATTCAAACATGTATATAGAGAAAACCTCTCACACGAAGAAACGAGGAAACACTGGAAAAAATAAAGATAAAAACACGAAAAGGAACACATAACAATTAATTCCAATAAATAAACAAACCATTCAAACATGTATATAGAGAACACCTCTCACACGAAGAAACGAGAAAACACTGGAAAAAATAGAGATAAAAAACACGAAAAGGAATACATACCAATTAATACCAAAATATAAACAAGCCGTTTAAATATGTATATAAGAGAGCACCTCTCACACGAAGAAACGGGGAAACACGAAAAAATAGAGATAAAAACATGATAAAGAAAATATACCAATTAATACCAATAAATAAACAAACCGTTCAAAAATGTATACCGAGAACACCTCTCACACGAAGAAACGAGAAAACACTGGAAAAAATAGAGATAAAAACACGAAAAGGAAAACATAACAATTAATTCCAATAAATAAACAAACCGTTTAAGCATGTACATAGAGAAAACCTCTCACACGAAGAAACGAGAAAACACTGGAAAAAAATAGAGATAAAAACACGAAAAGGGAAATATACCAATCAATACCAATAAATAAACAAACCGTTTAAAAATGTATACAGAGAACAGAGAAACGAGAAAACACTGGAAAAAAATAGAGATAAAAACACGAAAAGGGAAATATACCAATTAATACATTTTCCGCATGGCATTCCGCATTCCCACGCTCGGTTCGTTCCTTGGACTGCGGTTCATTAACTCTATTGAGGCACAAGAAGCTCTGTCACTAGTGAAGGATGCACAGGAATGGGAAGGAAACAGTGGATATTGAGGGTAATTTCCACTTGTTATGGGGAATGTAGTGGTGCTGTGGTTGTGGGGTTTCGCTCTATCTTGCCTTGTTTCTCTTTCGATCTTATATGTTTTCTTTTCTTTTCTTTTCTTATTTTGGTTGTTTCGTTCTGTTTCTGTTTCTGTTTGAATATCTATGTCTGTTATTTTGTCATTCTGATAGGCTGTCTCTGTTTCTGTATATCTGTCTGTGCCCCCCCCTCTCTCTCTCTCTCTCTCTCTCTCTCTCTCTCTCTCTCTCTCTCTCTCTCTCTCTCTCTCTCTCTCTCTCTCTCTCTCTCTCTCTCTCTCTCTCTCTTTCTCTTTCTCTTTCTCTCTCTCTCTCAGTAATGGTCAACATCTTTAATTTATAAAGGAGGTCATGTTCTTTCTGTTCTGGATGTCGATCATTATCGTTATTCTCACCACCACGGCCTTTCCTCGTTTCTGATTAAATGCCAATTCCTCTTGGTTATTTCTGTCACTGGGTGCATGAAAAATGTAGCATGGCTGTTACTATCCTGATTTAAAAACTTGAAACACTACGGATTCATGTGTTTTGGCGCAAGCAGGTAACGAGTTATTTCCACCAGGAGGACGCCATGTTTGAATACAACAGCGAGGAGGTAGAATCGAGAACGTGAATAGAATTAACCAGATTTTAATAACCTGTCGGGAG
>NC_091561.1:8820607-8828107 GCF_042767895.1 Penaeus vannamei | reverse complement strand
GTGAAGAGTTCTCCGTCCGTTTCCGTGCAGAGTTCCCCGTCCGTTTCCGTGAAGAGTTCCCCTTCCGTTTCCGAGAAGAGTTCCCCTTCCGTTTCCGTGTAGAGTTCCCCTTCCGTTTCCGTGAAGAGTTCCCCTTCCGTTTCCGAGAAGAGTTCCCCGTCCGTTTCCGTGAAGAGTTCCCCGTCCGTTTCCGTGAAGAGTTCCCCTTCCGTTTCCGTGAAGAGTTCCCCGTCCGTTTCCGTGTAGAGTTCCCCGTCCGTTTCCGTGAAGAGTTCCCCGTCCGTTTCCGTGAAGAGTTCCCCGTCCGTTTCCGTGTAGAGTTCCCCGTCCGTTTCCGTGAAGAGTTCCCCGTCCGTTTCCGTGAAGAGTTCCCCGTCCGTTTCCGTGTAGAGTTCCCCGTCCGTTTCCGTGAAGAGTTCTCCGTCCGTTTCCGTGCAGAGTTCCCCGTCCGTTTCCGTGAAGAGTTCCCCGTCCGTTTCCGTGAAGAGTTCCCCGTCCGTTTCCGTGTAGAGTTCCCCGTCCGTTTCCGTGAAGAGTTCCCCTTCCGTTTCCATGAAGAGTTCACCGTCCGTTTCCGTGTAGAGTTCCCCGTCCGTTTCCGTGAAGAGTTCTCCGTCCGTTTCCGTGTAGAGTTCCCCGTCCGTTTCCGTGAAGAGTTCCCCGTCCGTTTCCGTGAAGAGTTCCCCTTCCGTTTCCGTGAAGAGTTCCCCGTCCGTTTCCTTGTAGAGTTCGCCGTCCGTTTCCGTTAAGAGTTCCCCATCCGTTTCCGTGTAGAGTTCCCCGTCCGTTTCCGTGAAGAGTTCCCCGTCCGTTTCCGTGAAGAGTTCCCCTTCCGTTTCCGTGAAGAGTTCCCCGTCCGTTTCCGTGAAGAGTTCTCCGTCCGTTTCCGTGAAGAGTTCTCCGTCCGTTTCCGTGAAGAGTTCTCCGTCCGTTTCCGTGAAGAGTTCCCCTTCCGTTTCCGTGAAGAGTTCCCCTTCCGTTTCCATGAAGAGTTCACCGTCCGTTTCCGTGTAGAGTTCCCCGTCCGTTTCCGTGAAGAGTTCTCCGTCCGTTTCCGTGCAGAGTTCCCCGTCCGTTTCCGTGTAGAGTTCCCCATCCGTTTCCGTGAAGAGTTCCCCTTCCGTTTCCGTGAAGAGTTCCCCGTCCGTTCCCGTGAAGAGTTCCCCGTCCGTTTCCGTGAAGAGTTTCCCGTCCGTTTCCGTGAAGAGTTCCCCGTCCGTTTCCGTGTAGAGTTCCCCTTCCGTTTCCGTGTAGAGTTCCCCGTCCGTTTCCGTGAAGAGTTCCCCTTCCGTTTCCGTGAAGAGTTCCCCTTCCGTTTCCGTGAAGAGTTCCCCGTCCGTTTCCGTGAAGAGTTCCCCATCCGTTTCCGTGAAGAGTTCCCCGTCCGTTTCCGTGAAGAGTTCCCCGTCCGTTTCCGTGAAGAGTTTCCCGTCCGTTTCCGTGAAGAGTTCCCCGTCCGTTTCCGTGTAGAGTTCCCCTTCCGTTTCCGTGAAGAGTTCCCCGTCCGTTTCCGTGAAGAGTTCCCCGTCCGTTTCCGTGAAGAGTTCCCCGTCCGTTTCCGTGCAGAGTTCCCCGTCCGTTTCCGTGAAGAGTTCCCCGTCCGTTTCCGTGTAGAGTTCCCCTTCCGTTTCCGTGTAGAGTTCCCCGTCCGTTTCCGTGAAGAGTTCCCCGTCCGTTTCCGTGAAGAGTTCCCCGTCCGTTTCCGTGAAGAGTTCCCCGTCCGTTTCCGTGAAGAGTTCCCCGTCCGTTTCCGTGTAGAGTTCCCCGTCCGTTTCCGTGAAGAGTTCTCCGTCCGTTTCCGTGCAGAGTTCCCCGTCCCTTTCCGTGTAGAGTTCCCCTTCCGTTTCCGTGAAGAGTTCTCCGTCCGTTTCCGTGCAGAGTTCCCCGTCCCTTTCCGTGAAGAGTTCCCCGTCCGTTTCCGTGAAGAGTTCCCCATCCGTTTCCGTGAAGAGTTCCCCGTCCGTTTCCGTGTAGAGTTCCCCTTCCGTTTCCGTGAAGAGTTCCCCGTCCGTTTCCGTGAAGAGTTCCCCTTCCGTTTCCGTGAAGAGTTCCCCTTCCGTTTCCGTGAAGAGTTCCCCTTCCGTTTCCGTGAAGAGTTCCCCGTCCGTTTCCGTGAAGAGTTCCCCGTCCGTTTCCGTGAAGAGTTCCCCGTCCGTTTCCGTGAAGAGTTCCCCGTCCGTTTCCGTGAAGAGTTCCCCTTCCGTTTCCGTGAAGAGTTCCCCGTCCGTTTCCGTGAAGAGTTCCCCTTCCGTTTCCGTGAAGAGTTCCCCTTCCGTTTCCGTGTAGAGTTCCCCGTCCGTTTCCGTGAAGAGTTCCCCGTCCGTTTCCGTGAAGAGTTCCCCTTCCGTTTCCGTGAAGAGTTCCCCGTCCGTTTCCGTGAAGAGTTCCCCGTCCGTTTCCGTGAAGAGTTCCCCGTCCGTTTCCGTGAAGAGTTCCCCTTCCGTTTCCGTGAAGAGTTCCCCGTCCGTTTCCGTGAAGAGTTCCCCGTCCGTTTCCGTGAAGAGTTCCCCGTCCGTTTCCGTGAAGAGTTCCCCTTCCGTTTCCGTGAAGAGTTCCCCGTCCGTTTCCGTGAAGAGTTCCCCGTCCGTTTCCGTGAAGAGTTCCCCTTCCGTTTCCGTGAAGAGTTCCCCGTCCGTTTCCGTGAAGAGTTCCCCTTCCGTTTCCGTGAAGAGTTCCCCTTCCGTTTCCGTGAAGAGTTCCCCGTCCGTTTCCGTGAAGAGTTCCCCGTCCGTTTCCGTGAAGAGTTCCCCGTCCGTTTCCGTGAAGAGTTCCCCGTCCGTTTCCGTGAAGAGTTCCCCGTCCGTTTCCGTGAAGAGTTCCCCGTCCGTTTCCGTGAAGAGTTCCCCGTCCGTTTCCGTGAAGAGTTCCCCTTCCGTTTCCGTGAAGAGTTCCCCTTCCGTTTCCGTGAAGAGTTCCCCTTCCGTTTCCGTGAAGAGTTCCCCGTCCGTTTCCGTGAAGAGTTCCCCGTCCGTTTCCGTGAAGAGTTCCCCTTCCGTTTCCGTGAAGAGTTCCCCTTCCGTTTCCGTGAAGAGTTCCCCGTCCGTTTCCGTGAAGAGTTCCCCTTCCGTTTCCGTGAAGAGTTCCCCGTCCGTTTCCGTGAAGAGTTCCCCTTCCGTTTCCGTGAAGAGTTCCCCGTCCGTTTCCGTGAAGAGTTCCCCGTCCGTTTCCGTGAAGAGTTCCCCGTCCGTTTCCGTGAAGAGTTCCCCTTCCGTTTCCGTGAAGAGTTCCCCGTCCGTTTCCGTGAAGAGTTCCCCTTCCGTTTCCGTGAAGAGTTCCCCTTCCGTTTCCGTGAAGAGTTCCCCGTCCGTTTCCGTGAAGAGTTCCCCGTCCGTTTCCGTGAAGAGTTCCCCTTCCGTTTCCGTGAAGAGTTCCCCTTCCGTTTCCGTGAAGAGTTCCCCGTCCGTTTCCGTGAAGAGTTCCCCTTCCGTTTCCGTGAAGAGTTCCCCTTCCGTTTCCGTGAAGAGTTCCCCGTCCGTTTCCGTGAAGAGTTCCCCGTCCGTTTCCGTGAAGAGTTCCCCGTCCGTTTCCGTGAAGAGTTCCCCTTCCGTTTCCGTGAAGAGTTCCCCGTCCGTTTCCGTGAAGAGTTCCCCTTCCGTTTCCGTGAAGAGTTCCCCTTCCGTTTCCGTGTAGAGTTCCCCGTCCGTTTCCGTGAAGAGTTCCCCTTCCGTTTCCGTGAAGAGTTCCCCGTCCGTTTCCGTGAAGAGTTCCCCGTCCGTTTCCGTGAAGAGTTCCCCGTCCGTTTCCGTGAAGAGTTCCCCGTCCGTTTCCGTGAAGAGTTCCCCGTCCGTTTCCGTGAAGAGTTCCCCTTCCGTTTCCGTGAAGAGTTCCCCGTCCGTTTCCGTGAAGAGTTCCCCGTCCGTTTCCGTGAAGAGTTCCCCTTCCGTTTCCGTGAAGAGTTCCCCGTCCGTTTCCGTGAAGAGTTCCCCTTCCGTTTCCGTGAAGAGTTCCCCGTCCGTTTCCGTGAAGAGTTCCCCTTCCGTTTCCGTGAAGAGTTCCCCTTCCGTTTCCGTGAAGAGTTCCCCTTCCGTTTCCGTGAAGAGTTCCCCGTCCGTTTCCGTGAAGAGTTCCCCGTCCGTTTCCGTGAAGAGTTCCCCGTCCGTTTCCGTGAAGAGTTCCCCGTCCGTTTCCGTGAAGAGTTCCCCTTCCGTTTCCGTGTAGAGTTCCCCGTCCGTTTCCGTGAAGAGTTCCTCGTCCGTTTCCGTGAAGAGTTCCCCTTCCGTTTCCGTGAAGAGTTCCCCGTCCGTTTCCGTGAAGAGTTCCCCGTCCGTTTCCGTGAAGAGTTCCCCGTCCGTTTCCGTGAAGAGTTCCCCTTCCGTTTCCGTGAAGAGTTCCCCGTCCGTTTCCGTGAAGAGTTCCCCTTCCGTTTCCGTGAAGAGTTCCCCTTCCGTTTCCGTGAAGAGTTCCCCTTCCGTTTCCGTGAAGAGTTCCCCTTCCGTTTCCGTGAAGAGTTCCCCGTCCGTTTCCGTGAAGAGTTCCCCGTCCGTTTCCGTGAAGAGTTCCCCGTCCGTTTCCGTGAAGAGTTCCCCGTCCGTTTCCGTGAAGAGTTCCCCGTCCGTTTCCGTGAAGAGTTCCCCTTCCGTTTCCGTGAAGAGTTCCCCGTCCGTTTCCGTGAAGAGTTCCCCGTCCGTTTCCGTGAAGAGTTCCCCGTCCGTTTCCGTGAAGAGTTCCCCGTCCGTTTCCGTGAAGAGTTCCCCGTCCGTTTCCGTGAAGAGTTCCCCGTCCGTTTCCGTGAAGAGTTCCCCGTCCGTTTCCGTGAAGAGTTCCCCGTCCGTTTCCGTGAAGAGTTCCCCTTCCGTTTCCGTGAAGAGTTCCCCGTCCGTTTCCGTGAAGAGTTCCCCTTCCGTTTCCGTGAAGAGTTCCCCTTCCGTTTCCGTGAAGAGTTCCCCGTCCGTTTCCGTGAAGAGTTCCCCGTCCGTTTCCGTGAAGAGTTCCCCGTCCGTTTCCGTGAAGAGTTCCCCGTCCGTTTCCGTGAAGAGTTCCCCTTCCGTTTCCGTGAAGAGTTCCCCTTCCGTTTCCGTGAAGAGTTCCCCTTCCGTTTCCGTGAAGAGTTCCCCGTCCGTTTCCGTGAAGAGTTCCCCGTCCGTTTCCGTGAAGAGTTCCCCGTCCGTTTCCGTGTAGAGTTCCCCTTCCGTTTCCGTGAAGAGTTCCCCTTCCGTTTCCGTGAAGAGTTCCCCGTCCGTTTCCGTGAAGAGTTCCCCGTCCGTTTCCGTGAAGAGTTCCCCTTCCGTTTCCGTGAAGAGTTCCCCGTCCGTTTCCGTGAAGAGTTCCCCTTCCGTTTCCGTGAAGAGTTCCCCTTCCGTTTCCGTGAAGAGTTCCCCGTCCGTTTCCGTGAAGAGTTCCCCGTCCGTTTCCGTGAAGAGTTCCCCGTCCGTTTCCGTGAAGAGTTCCCCGTCCGTTTCCGTGAAGAGTTCCCCGTCCGTTTCCGTGAAGAGTTCCCCTTCCGTTTCCGTGAAGAGTTCCCCGTCCGTTTCCGTGAAGAGTTCCCCATCCGTTTCCGTGAAGAGTTCCCCGTCCGTTTCCGTGTAGAGTTCCTCGTCCGTTTCCGTGTAGAGTTCCCCGTCCGTTTCCGTGAAGAGTTCCCCTTCCGTTTCCGTGAAGAGTTCCCCGTCCGTTTCCGTGAAGAGTTCCCCATCCGTTTCCGTGAAGAGTTCCCCGTCCGTTTCCGTGAAGAGTTCCTCGTCCGTTTCCGTGTAGAGTTCCCCTTCCGTTTCCGTGTAGAGTTCCCCGTCCGTTTCCGTGAAGAGTTCCCCTTCCGTTTCCGTGTAGAGTTCCCCGTCCGTTTCCGTGTAGAGTTCCCCGTCCGTTTCCGTGTAGAGTTCCTCGTCCGTTTCCGTGTAGAGTTCCCCGTCCGTTTCCGTGAAGAGTTCCCCTTCCGTTTCCGTGTAGAGTTCCCCGTCCGTTTCCGTGAAGAGTTCCCCGTCCGTTTCCGTGAAGAGTTCCCCGTCCGTTTCCGTGAAGAGTTCCCCTTCCGTTTCCGTGAAGAGTTCCCCGTCCGTTTCCGTGTAGAGTTCCCCGTCCGTTTCCGTGTAGAGTTCCCCTTCCGTTTCCGTGAAGAGTTCCCCTTCCGTTTCCGTGAAGAGTTCCCCGTCCGTTTCCGTGAAGAGTTCCCCTTCCGTTTCCGTGTAGAGTTCCCCGTCCGTTTCCGTGTAGAGTTCCCCTTCCGTTTCCGTGAAGAGTTCCCCTTCCGTTTCCGTGAAGAGTTCCCCGTCCGTTTCCGTGAAGAGTTCCCCGTCCGTTTCCGTGAAGAGTTCCCCGTCCGTTTCCGTGAAGAGTTCCCCTTCCGTTTCCGTGAAGAGTTCCCCGTCCGTTTCCGTGAAGAGTTCCCCGTCCGTTTCCGTGAAGAGTTCCCCGTCCGTTTCCGTGAAGAGTTCCCCGTCCGTTTCCGTGAAGAGTTCCCCGTCCGTTTCCGTGAAGAGTTCCCCGTCCGTTTCCGTGAAGAGTTCCCCGTCCGTTTCCGTGAAGAGTTCCCCGTCCGTTTCCGTGAAGAGTTCCCCGTCCGTTTCCGTGAAGAGTTCCCCTTCCGTTTCCGTGAAGAGTTCCCCGTCCGTTTCCGTGAAGAGTTCCCCGTCCGTTTCCGTGAAGAGTTCCCCGTCCGTTTCCGTGAAGAGTTCCCCTTCCGTTTCCGTGAAGAGTTCCCCGTCCGTTTCCGTGAAGAGTTCCCCGTCCGTTTCCGTGAAGAGTTCCCCTTCCGTTTCCGTGAAGAGTTCCCCTTCCGTTTCCGTGAAGAGTTCCCCTTCCGTTTCCGTGAAGAGTTCCCCGTCCGTTTCCGTGAAGAGTTCCCCGTCCGTTTCCGTGAAGAGTTCCCCGTCCGTTTCCGTGAAGAGTTCCCCGTCCGTTTCCGTGAAGAGTTCCCCTTCCGTTTCCGTGAAGAGTTCCCCTTCCGTTTCCGTGAAGAGTTCCCCTTCCGTTTCCGTGAAGAGTTCCCCGTCCGTTTCCGTGAAGAGTTCCCCGTCCGTTTCCGTGTAGAGTTCCCCGTCCGTTTCCGTGAAGAGTTCCCCGTCCGTTTCCGTGAAGAGTTCCCCGTCCGTTTCCGTGAAGAGTTCCCCGTCCGTTTCCGTGTAGAGTTCCCCGTCCGTTTCCGTGAAGAGTTCCCCATCCGTTTCCGTGAAGAGTTCCCCTTCCGTTTCCGTGTAGAGTTCCCCTTCCGTTTCCGTGAAGAGTTCCCCGTCCGTTTCCGTGAAGAGTTCCCCGTCCGTTTCCGTGAAGAGTTCCCCGTCCGTTTCCGTGAAGAGTTCCCCGTCCGTTTCCGTGAAGAGTTCCCCGTCCGTTTCCGTGAAGAGTTCCCCGTCCGTTTCCGTGAAGAGTTCCCCGTCCGTTTCCGTGTAGAGTTCCCCGTCCGTTTCCGTGAAGAGTTCCCCGTCCGTTTCCGTGAAGAGTTCCCCGTCCGTTTCCGTGAAGAGTTCCCCGTCCGTTTCCGTGAAGAGTTCCCCGTCCGTTTCCGTGAAGAGTTCCCCGTCCGTTTCCGTGTAGAGTTCCCCGTCCGTTTCCGTGTAGAGTTCC
>NC_091561.1:8800607-8810607 GCF_042767895.1 Penaeus vannamei | reverse complement strand
CCGTTATTTTCTTTTCTTTTTCTCCTAGTTATTTTTCTCTCCCCACTTTCTTTTCCCGTCATTTTCTTTTCCTTTTCTCCTAGTTATTTTTCTTCCTCCACTTTATCTTCCCGTCATTTTCTTTTCTTTTTCTTCTAGTTATTTTTCTCCCCCCACTTTCTTTTCCCGTCGTTTTCTTTTCTTTTTCTCCTAGTTATTTTTCTCCCCCCACTTTCTTTTCCCGTCATTTTTTTTCTTCTTTTTCTTCTAGTTATTTTTCTCCCTCCACTTTCTTTTCCCGTCGTTTTCTCTTCTTTTTCTCCTAGTTATTTTTCTCCCCCCACTTTCTTCTCCCGTCATTTTCTCTTCTTTTTCTCCTAGTTATTATTCTCCCCCCACTTTCTTTTCCCGTCATTTTCTTTTCTTTTTCTCCTAGTTATTTTTCTCCCCACTTTCTTTTCCCGTCATTTTTTTCTTCTTTTTCTTCTAGTTATTTTTCTCCCCCCCCTTTCTTTTCCCGTCATTTTCTTTTCTTTTTCTCCTAGTTATTTTTCTCCCCCCACTTTCTTTTCCCGTCATTTTTTTTCTTCTTTTTCTTCTAGTTATTTTTCTCCCTCCACTTTCTTTTCCCGTCGTTTTCTCTTCTTTTTCTCCTAGTTATTTTTCTCCCCCCACTTTCTTCTCCCGTCATTTTCTCTTCTTTTTCTCCTAGTTATTATTCTCCCCCCACTTTCTTTTCCCGTCATTTTCTTTTCTTTTTCTCCTAGTTATTTTTCTCCCCCCACTTTCTTTTCCCGTCATTTTTTTCTTCTTTTTCTTCTAGTTATTTTTCTCCCCCCACTTTCCTTTCCCGTCATTTTCTTTTCTTTTTCTCCTAGTTATTTTTCTCCCCCCACTTTCTTTTCCCGTCATTTTCTCTTCTCTTTCTCCTAGTTATTTTTCTCCCCCCACTTTCTTTTCCCGTCATTTTCTCTTCTTTTTCTCCTAGTTATTTTTCTCCCCCCACTTTCTTTTCCCGTCATTTTTTTTCTTCTTTTTCTTCTAGTTATTTTTCTCCCTCCACTTTCTTTTCCCGTCGTTTTCTCTTCTTTTTCTCCTAGTTATTTTTCTCCCCCCACTTTCTTCTCCCGTCATTTTCTCTTCTTTTTCTCCTAGTTATTTTTCTCCCCCCACTTTCTTTTCCCGTCATTTTCTTTTCTTTTTCTCCTAGTTATTTTTCTCCCCCCACTTTCTCTTCCCGTCATTTTCTTTTCTTTTTCTCCTAGTTATTTTTCTCCCCCACTTTCTTTTCCCGTCATTTTTTTCTTCTTTTTCTTCTAGTTATTTTTCTCCCCCCACTTTCCTTTCCCGTCATTTTCTTTTCTTTTTCTCCTAGTTATTTTTCTCCCCCCACTTTCTTTTCCCGTCATTTTCTCTTCTCTTTCTCCTAGTTATTTTTCTCCCCCCACTTTCTTTTCCCGTCATTTTCTCTTCTTTTTCTCCTAGTTATTTTTCTCCCCCCACTTTCTTTTCCCGTCATTTTTTTTCTTCTTTTTCTTCTAGTTATTTTTCTCCCTCCACTTTCTTTTCCCGTCGTTTTCTCTTCTTTTTCTCCTAGTTATTTTTCTCCCCCCACTTTCTTCTCCCGTCATTTTCTCTTCTTTTTCTCCTAGTTATTATTCTCCCCCCACTTTCTTTTCCCGTCATTTTCTTTTCTTTTTCTCCTAGTTATTTTTCTCCCCCCACTTTCTCTTCCCGTCATTTTCTTTTCTTTTTCTCCTAGTTATTTTTCTCCCCCACTTTCTTTTCCCGTCATTTTTTTCTTCTTTTTCTCCTAGTTATTTTTCTCTCCCCACTTTCTTTTCCCGTCATTTTCTTTTCTTTTTCTCCTAGTTATTTTTCTCCCCCCACTTTCTTTTCCCGTCGTTTTCTTTTCTTTTTTTTCCCATAGTTATTTTTCTCCCCCCACTATCTTCTCCCGTCATTTTCTTTTCTTTTTCTCCTAGTTATTTTTCTCCCCCCCACTTTCTTTTCCCGTCATTTTCTTTTCTTTTTCTCCTAGTTATTTTTCTCCCCCCCACTTTCTTTTCCCTTCATTTTCTTTTCTTTTTCTCCTAGTTATTTTTCTCCCCCCACTTTCTTTTCCCGTCATTTTCTTTTCTTTTTCTCCTAGTTATTTTTCTCCCCCCACTTTCTTTTCCCGTCATTTTCTTTTCCTTTTCTCCTAGTTATTTTTCTCCCCCCACTTTCTTTTCCCGTCATTTTCTTTTCTTTTTCTCCTAGTTATTTTTCTCCCCCCACTTTCTTTTCCCGTCATTTTCTTTTCTTTTTCTCCTAGTTATTTTTCTCCCCCCACTTTCTCTTCCCGTCATTTTCTTTTCTTTTTCTCCTAGTTATTTTTCTCCCCCCACTTTCTCTTCCCGTCATTTTCTTTTCTTTTTCTCCTAGTTATTTTTCTCCCCCCACTTTCTCTTCCCGTCATTTTCTTTTCTTTCTCTCCTAGTTATTTTTCTTCCCCCACTTTCTCTTCCCGTCATTTTCTTTTCTTTTTCTCCTAGTTATTTTTCTCCCCCCACTTTCTTTTCCCGTCATTTTCTTTTCTTTTTCTCCTAGTTATTTTTCTCCCCCCACTATCTTTTCCCGTCATTTTCTTTTCTTTTTCTCCTAGTTATTTTTCTCCCCCCACTTTCTTCTCCCGTCATTTTCTCTTCTTTTTCTCCTAGTTATTTTTTCCCCCCCACTTTCTTTTTCCGTCATTTTCTTTTCTTCTTCTCCTAGTTATTTTTCTCCCCCCACTTTCTCTTCCCGTCATTTTCTTTTCTTCTTCTCCTAGTTATTTTTCTCCCCCCACTTTCTTTTCCCGTCATTTTCTTTTCTTCTTTTTCTCCTAGTTATTTTTCTCCCCCCTCTTTCTTTTCCCGTCATTTTCTTTTCTTTTTCTCCTAGTTATTTTTCTCCCCCCCACTTTCTTTTCCCGTCATTTTCTTTTCTTTTTCTCCTAGTTATTTTTCTCCCCCACTTTCTTTTCCCGTCATTTTCTTTTCTTTTTCTCCTAGTTATTTTTCTCCCCCCCACTTTCTTTTCCCGTCATTTTCTTTTCTTTTTCTCCTAGTTATTTTTCTCCCCCCCACTTTCTTTTCCCGTCATTTTCTTTTCTTTTTCTCCTAGTTATTTTTCTCCCCCACTTTCTCTTCCCGTCATTTTCTTTTCTTCTTCTCCTAGTTATTTTTCTCCCCCCACTTTCTCTTCCCGTCATTTTCTTTTCTTTTTCTCCTAGTCATTTTTCTCCCCCCACTTTCTCTTCCCGTCATTTTCTTTTCTTCTTCTCCTAGTTATTTTTCTCCCCCCTCTTTCTTTTCCCGTCATTTTCTTTTCTTTTTCTCCTAGTCATTTTTCTCCCCCCACTTTCTTTTCCCGTCATTTTCTTTTCTTTTTCTCCTAGTTATTTTTCTCCCACCACTATCTTTTCCCGTCATTTTCTTTTCTTTTTCTCCTAGTTATTTTTCTCCCCCCACTTTCTTTTCCCGTCATTTTCTTTTCTTCTTCTTTTTCTCCTATTTATTTTTCTCCCCCCACTTTCTTTTCCCGTCATTTTCTTTTCTTTTTCTCCTAGTTATCTTTCTCCCCCCACTTTCTTTTCCCGTCATTTTCTCTTCTTTTCTCCTAGTAATTTTCCTCCCCCCACTTCCTTTTCCCGTCATTTTCTTTTCTTTTTCTCCTAGTTATTTTTCTCCCCCCACTTTCTTTTCCCGTCATTTTCTTTTCTTTTTCTCCTAGTTATTTTTCTCCCCCCACTTTCTTTTCCCGTCATTTTCTTTTCTTTTTCTCCTAGTTATTTTTCTCCCCCCACTTTCTTTTCCCGTCATTTTCTTTTCTTTTTCTCCTAGTTATTTTTCTCCCCCCACTTTCTTTTCCCGTCATTTTCTTTTTCTTTTCTCCTAGTTATTTTTCTCCCCCCACTTTCTTTTCCCGTCATTTTCTCTTCTTTTTCTCCTAGTTATTTTTCTCCCCCCACTTTCTTTTCCCGTCATTTTCTTTTTCTTTTCTCCTAGTTATTTTTCTCCCCCCACTTTCTTTTCCCGTCATTTTCTTTTCTTTTTCTCCTAGTTATTTTTCTCCCCCCACTTTCTTTTCCCGTCATTTTCTCTTCTTTTTCTCCTAGTTATTTTTCTCCCCCCACTTTCTTTTCCCGTCATTTTCTTTTCTTTCTCTCCTAGTTATTTTTCTCCCCCCACTTTCTTTTCCCGTCATTTTCTTTTCTTTTTTTCCTAGTTATTTTTCTCCCCCCACTTTCTTTTCCCGTCATTTTCTTTTCTTTTTCTCCTAGTTATTTTTCTCCCCCCACTTTCTTTTCCCGTCATTTTCTCTTCTTTTTCTCCTAATTATTTTTCTCCCCCCACTTTCTTTTCCCGTCATTTTCTCTTCTTTTTCTCCTAGTTATTTTTCTCCCCTACTTTCTTTTCCCGACATTTTCTTTTCTTTTTCTCCTAATTATTTTTCTCCCCCCACTTTCTTTTCCCGTCATTTTCTCTTCTTTTTCTCCTAGTTATTTTTCTCCCCTACTTTCTTTTCCCGTCATTTTCTTTTCTTTTTCTCCTAGTTATTTTTCTCCCCCACTTTCTTTTCCCGTCATTTTTTTTTTCTTTCTCTCCTTGTTATTTTTCTCCCCCCACTTTCTTTTCCCGTCATTTTCTTTTCTTTTTCTCCTAGTTATTTTTCTCCCCCCAGTTTCTTTTCCCGTCGTTTTCTTTTCTTTTTCTCCTAGTTATTTTTCTCCCCCCACTTTCTTTTCCCGTCATTTTCTTTTCTTTTTCTCCTAGTTATTTTTCTCCCCCCACTTTCTTTTCCCGTCATTTTCTTTTCTTTTTCGGCTAGTTATTTTTCTCCCCCCACTTTCTTTTCCCGTCATTTTCTCTTCTTTTTCTCCTAGTTATTTTTCTCCCCCCACTTTCTTTTCCCGTCATTTTCTTTTCTTTTTCTCCTAGTTATTTTTATCCCCCCACTTTCTTTTCCCGTCATTTTCTCTTCTTTTTCTCCTAGTTATTTTTCTCCCCCCACTTTCTTTTCCCGTCATTTTCTTTTCTTTTTCTCCTAGTTATTTTTCTCCCCCCACTTTCTTTTCCCGTCATTTTCTCTTCTTTTTCTCCTAGTTATTTTTCTCCCCCCACTTTCTTTTCCCGTCATTTTCTTTTCTTTTTCTCCTAGTTATTTTTCTCCCCCCACTTTCTTTTCCCGTCGTTTTCTTTTCTTTTTCTCCTAGTTATTTTTCTCCCCCCACTTTCTTTTCCCGTCATTTTCTTTTCTTTTTCTCCTAGTTATTTTTCTCCCCCCACTTTCTTTTCCCGTCATTTTCTTTTCTTTTTCTCCTAGTTATTTTTCTCCCCCCACTTTCTTTTCCCGTCATTTTCTCTTCTTTTTCTCCTAGTTATTTTTCTCCCCCCACTTTCTTTTCCCGTCATTTTCTTTTCTTTTTCTCCTAGTTATTTTTATCCCCCCACTTTCTTTTCCCGTCATTTTCTTTTCTTTTTCTCCTAGTTATTTTTCTCCCCCCACTTTCTTTTCCCGTCATTTTCTTTTCTTTTTCTCCTAGTTATTTTTATCCCCCCACTTTCTTTTCCCGTCATTTTCTTTTCTTTTTCTCCTAGTTATTTTTCTCCCCCCACTTTCTTCCCCCGTCATTTTCTCTTCTTTTTCTCCTAGTTATTTTTCTCCCCCCACTTTCTTTTCCCGTCATTTTCTTTTCTTTTTCTCCTAGTTATTTTTCTCCCCCACTTTCTTTTCCCGTCATTTTCTTTTCTTTTTCTCCTAGTTATCTTTCTCCCCCCACTTTCTTTTCCCGTCATTTTCTTTTCTTTTTCTCCTAGTTATTTTTCTCCCTCCACTTTCTTTTCCCGTCATTTTCTTTTCTTTTTCTCCTAGTTATTTTTCTCCCCCCACTTTCTTTTCCCGTCATTTTCTTTTCTTTTTCTCCTAGTTATTTTTCTCCCCCACTTTCTTTTCCCGTCATTTTCTTTTCTTTTTCTCCTAGTTATTTTTCTCCCCCACTTTCTTTTCCCGTCATTTTCTTTTCTTTTTCTCCTAGTTATTTTTCTCCCCCCACTTTCTTTTCCCGTCATTTTCTCTTCTTTTTCTCCTAGTTATTTTTCTCACCCACTTTCTTTTCCCGTCATTTTCTTTTCTTTTTCTCCTAGTTATTTTTCTCCCCCCACTTTCTTTTCCCGTCATTTTCTTTTCTTTTTCTCCTAGTTATTTTTCTCCCCCCACTTTCTTTTCCCGTCATTTTCTTTTCTTTTTCTCCTAGTTATTTTTCTCGCCCCACTTTCTTTTCCCGTCATTTTTTTTTTTTCTCCTAGTTATTTTTCTCCCCCCACTCTCTTTTTATACCCGTCATTTTCTTTTCTTTTTCTCCTAGTTATTTTTCTCCCCCCCACTTTCTTTTCCCGTCATTTTCTTTTCTTTTTCTCCTAGTTATTTTTCTCCCCCCACTTTCTTTTCCCGTCATTTTCTTTTCTTTTTCTCCTAGTTATTTTTCTCGCCCCACTTTCTTTTCCCGTCATTTTTTTTTTTTTCTCCTAGTTATTTTTCTCCCCCCACTCTCTTTTTATACCCGTCATTTTCTTTTCTTTTTCTCCTAGTTATTTTTCTCCCCCCACTTTCTTTTCCCGTCATTTTCTTTTCTTTTTCTCCTAGTTATTTTTCTCCCCCCACTTTCTTTTCCCGTCATTTTCTTTTCCTTTTCTCCTAGTTATTTTTCTCCCCCACTTTCTTTTCCCGTCATTTTCTTTTCTTTTTCTCCTAGTTATTTTTCTCCCCCCACTTTCTTTTCCCGTCATTTTCTTTTTCTTTTTCTCCTAGTTATTTTTCTCCCCCCACTTTCTTTTCCCGTCATTTTCTTTTCTTTTTCTCCTAGTTATTTTTCTCCCCCCACTTTCTTTTCCCGTCATTTTCTTTTCTTTTTCTCCTAGTTATTTTTCTCCCCCCACTTTCTTTTCCCGTCATTTTCTTTTCTTTTTCTCCTAGTTATTTTTCTCCCCCCACTTTCTTTTCCCGTTATTTTCTTTTCTTTTTTTTCTCCTAGTTATTTTTCTCCCCCCACTTTCTTTTCCCGTCATTTTCTTTTCTTTTTCTCCTAGTTATTTTTCTCCCCCCACTTTCTTTTCCCGTCATTTTCTTTTTCTTTTTCTCCTAGTTATTTTTCTCCCCCCACTTTCTTTTCCCGTCATTTTCTTTTTCTTTTTCTCCTAGTTATTTTTCTCCCCCCACTTTCTTTTCCCTTCATTTTCTCTTCTTTTTCTCCTAGTTATTTTTCTCCCCCCACTTTCTTTTCCCGTCATTTTCTTTTCTTTTTCTCCTAGTTATTTTTCTCCCCCCACTTTCTTTTCCCGTCATTTTCTTTTCTTTTTCTCCTAGTTATTTTTCTCCCCCCACTTTCTTTTCCCGTCATTTTCTTTTCTTTTTCTCCTAGTTATTTTTCTCCCCCACTTTCTTTTCCCGTCATTTTCTTTTCTTTTTCTCCTAGTTATTTTTCTCCCCCCACTTTCTTTTCCCGTCATTTTCTTTTCTTTTTCTCCTACTTATTTTTCTCCCCCACTTTCTTTTCCCGTCATTTTCTTTTCTTTTTCTCCTAGTTATTTTTCTCCCCCCACTTTCTTTTCCCGTCATTTTCTTTTCTTTTTCTCCTAGTTATTTTTCTCCCCCCACTTTCTTTTCCCGTCATTTTCTTTTCTTTTTCTCCTAGTTATTTTTCTCCCCCACTTTCTTTTCCCGTCATTTTCTTTTCTTTTTCTCCTAGTTATTTTCCTCCCCCCACTTTCTTTTCCCGTCATTTTCTTTTCTATTTCTCCTAGTTATTTTTCTCCCCCCACTTTCTTTTCCCGTCATTTTCTTTTCTTTTTTCCTAGTTATTTTTCTCCCCCCACTTTCTTTTCCCGTCATTTTCTTTTCTTTTTTCCTAGTTATTTTTCTCCCCCCACTTTCTTTTCCCGTCATTTTCTTTTTTTTTTCTCCTAGTTATTTTTCTCCCCCCACTTTCTTTTCCGTCATTTTCTTTTCTTTTTTCCTAGTTATTTTTCTCCCTCCACTTTCTCTTCCCGTCATTTTCTTTTCTTTTTCTCCTAGTTATTTTTCTCCCCCCACTTTCTTTTCCCGTCATTTTCTTTTCTTTTTCTCCTAGTTATTTTTCCCCCCCACTTTTTTTCCCGTCATTTTCTCTTCTTTTTCTCCTAGTTATTTTTCTCCCCCCACTTTCTTCTCCCGTCATTTTCTCTTCTTTTTCTCCTAGTTATTTTTCTCCCCTACTTTCTTTTCCCGTCATTTTCTTTTCTTTTTCTCCTAGTTATTTTTTTCCCCTCACTTTCTTTTCCCGTCATTTTCTTTTCTTCTTTTTCTCCTAGTTATTTTTCTCCCCCCACTTTCTTTTCCCGTCTTTTTCTTTTCTTCTTTTTCTCCTAGTTATTTTTCTCCCCCCACTTTCTTTTCCCGTCATTTTCTTTTCTTTTTCTCCTAGTTATTTTTCTCCTCCCACTTTCTTTTCCCGTCATTTTCTTTTCTCTTTCTCCTAGTTATTTTTCTCCCCCCACTTTCTTTTCCCGTCATTTTCTTTTCTTTTTCTCCTAGTTATTTTTCTCCCCCACTTTCTTTTCCCGTCATTTTCTTTTCTTTTTCTCCTAGTTATTTTTCTCCCCCACTTTCTTCTCCCGTCATTTGGTTCTCTTTCTTTTTTCCTAGTGATTTATTTTTCTCCCCCACTTTCTTTTCCCGTCATTTTCTTTTCTTTTTCTCTTAGTTATTTTTCTCCCCCCACTTTCTTTTCCCGTCATTTTCTTTTCTCTTTTCTCCTAGTTATTTTTCTCCCCCCACTTTCTTTTCCACGTCATTTTCTTTTCTTTTTTTCTCTCCTAGTTATTTTTCTCCCCCACTTTCTTTCTCCCCGTCATTTTCTTTTCTTTTCTCCTAGTTATTTTTCTCCCCCCACTTTCTTCTCCCGTCATTTTCTTTTCTTTTTCTTCCTAGTTATTTTTCTCCCCCCATCCTTTCTTCCTCCCCTGTCATTTTCTTTTCTTTTTTCCTAGTTATTTTTCACCCCCCACTTTCTTTTCCCGTCATTTTCTTTTCTTTTTCTCCCTAGTTACTTTTCTCCCCCCACTTTCTTTTCCCGCTCATTTTCTTTTCTTTTTCTCCTAGTTATATTTCTCCCCCCACTTTCTTTTTCCCGTCATTTTCTTTTCTTTTTCTCCTAGTTACTTTCTCTCCCCCCAACTTTCTTTTCCCGTCATTTTCTTTTCTTTTTCTCCTAGTTATTTTTCTCCCCCCCCCCCCCCACTTTCTTTTCCCCAGTCATTTTTCTTTTCTTTTTCTTCTCCTATTTATTTTTCTCCCCCCACTTTCTTTTCCCGTCATTTTCTTTTCTTTTTCTCCTAGTTATATTTCTCCCCCCACTTTCTTTCTCCCGTCATTTTCTTTTCTTTTTCTTCCTAGTTATTTCTCTCCCCCCACTTTCTTTTCCCGTCATTTTCTTTTCTTTTTCTCCTAGTTATTTCTCTCCCCCCACTTTCTTTTCCCGTCATTTTCTTTTCTTTTTTCCCCTAGTTATTTTTCTCCCCCCACTTTCTTTTCCCGTCATTTTCTTTTCTTTTTCTCCTAGTTATTTCTCTCCCCCCACTTTCTTTTCCCGTCATTTTCTTTTCTTTTTCCCCTAGTTATTTTTCTCCCCCCACTTTCTCTTCCCGTCATTTTCTTTCTCTTTTTCTCCTAGTTATTTTTCTCTCCCCACTTTCTTTCTCTTTTTCTCCTAGTTATTTCCTTTCTCTCCCCCGCTTTCTTTTCCCCGTCATTTTCTTTTTCTTTTTTTCCTTGTTATTTTTCTCCCCCCACTTTTTCTTTTTCCCGTCATTTTTCTCTTTCTTTCTCTGCTAGTTATTTTTCTCTCCCCCCACTTTCTTTTCCCGTCATTTTCTATATTCTTTCTCTCCCTAGTTATTTTTCTCCCCCCACTTTCTTTTTCCCGTCATTTTTTCTCTTTTTCTTTTTCTTTTCCTTTTTT
>NC_091561.1:8790607-8795607 GCF_042767895.1 Penaeus vannamei | reverse complement strand
AGAATCTGTGTGTGTGTGTGTGTGTGTGTGTGTGTGTGTGTATGTGTGTGTGTGTGTGTGGTAGGTGTCTTATGATAATATATTGTTATATTATTACATATGATAGATAGAGCAGATAGATAGATAGATGATATATATGATGATGATATGATAGATATGATGATGATATAGATATTATAGATATTAGATATAAAATCATAGACATATAGATATAGATATAAGATATATAAGATACAGATATTATTAGACATGATATAGATAGATGATATGATATATATATATGATATTATTACATAGATTACAGATATATGATATTATTATATTTATAGATATATATAGATATATGATTATATGTATATATATATATATATATATATTATTATTATTATTATTATATATATATATATATAAAATATAATAATGTGTAATATATATATATATATTTATTATTATTGTTAATATATATACATATATATATATATGTATTATTATTATTATTATTATTATTAGTATTATATTATTATTATGTAAATATATATATTAATATATACATACATATATACATACATATACATATATATATTATACATATATATATATAAATATATAATATATTATATATACATACACATACATGTGTATATGTATTTATATATATAATATTATTATTATTATTATTATTATTATTATTATATATATAATAATATATATAATTATTTATATACATATTATTATTATTATTATTATTATTATTATTATTATATATATATATAAATATTATTATTATATTATATATATGTATACATACATATTTATATATAATAATATTATTATTAATAAATATTGTTATATATTATTATTATTATATATTATATATCATATATATATACACATATATATATATATATATATATATATATATATATATACATATATATATATATATATATATATATATATATATATATATATATGTATGTATATAGATGATATATATGTATTATTAAAGATAGATAGATAGATAGATAGATAAAGACAAATAGATAGATAGATTGATAGATAGATACATATATATATACATATATACATATATATATACATATATATATATATATATATATATATATATATATATATATATATATATGTATATATGTATATGTATATATATATATATATATATATATATATATATATATATATATATACATATCTATATGAATATATATATATATATACAAATATACATATATATATATATATATAAACATATATGTATATATACATATATACATATGTGTGTGTGTGTGTATGTGTATTTGTTTATGTACTGTTTGAATCGTATTTGCAAATGTGTGTATGTGTGTGTGTGTATGTATAAAGAGCAAATGGAGAGAGAAAGATATAAAACAATAACATGGAAACCAGCACTCCTCCCCTCAAAGATTTCCCATATGCCAAAAAACGTAAATAAATAAAATCCCTCCAGGAGAGAAAACCACTTCCCAACATTAATTTACGACCCTACTTACTCCATGCATCCTTAATAATGCAATGATTACGCTATTAACAATACCACTCATTTCTAACTTGTTGTCTTAATCATGCTCAACATATAAATGTAAGACAAGGTCAATCTCCTTAATCCGATATAACTGTCGAGGTTCTAATGCCAATAAAAAATACCAGGCATTTAATGATCACATTAAACCTTCTAAACAATCCACGATATCAATAACCGTTTAATGGGCAAATCACTACATTCAACGCTATAATGATATTGGTAATTTAACTCATACACATGGCAGAAATACTGGAAACGACCGGCGGATTATGCGACGCAATAAATCATATCTTGTTAACGTTTCCGGGGATATAGGGTGATATATGTTGCAAAGCCGGGATCCCTTAATGGGTGTCTTATATGTATTCGCCAAATCGGTAGCAAATTGTGTATCAATTATGATTTTCATTATTATTACGCTTATCTCGACGGTTCGCCTTTGTCGAGATATCTGTGTGTGCGTCTATCTGTCTCTCTGTCTGTCGGTCTTTCCCTTTTTATTTTCATTTGTATTTATTTTTTCTCCTTTTCTCTCTCTCCTCTCTCTCTCTCTCTCTCACTTTCTCTCTCTCTAGCTCGCTCGCTCTCTCTCGCTCGTCGCTTTCCGCCTTCTGCTTGTCGCTCGTTTCCTCTCGCCTCGTCGCTCGCTCTCTGTCTCTCTGCCTCTCTCGCTTTCTCGTTTTCATTTCTTCTCTCCTTTCTTTCTTTCTTCTCTCTCTCTCTCTCTTTTTCTGTCAAACACTCATTTTATCATCAAAGGATAGGGATTGCAATAGCTATGATACAAATTCTTTGCTTCGTTGTCTTTTATAAACTTTAGCCCCCATTTGTCTATATGTCTGTCTTTCCTTTCTATTTCCTTTATTTTTATTTTTCTCGTTCTTTCTCTTCTTCTGTCTTTCTCTTCCTCCATCTCTTTTCTCTTTCTTTCTCTTCTTTCTTCTTTTCTTCTTTCTTCTTTCTCTCTTCCTTCTCTTCCTTCTTCCTCTCATTCAATTAATTCATTTTCCTGTCTTCCTCTCTCTCTCTCTCTCTCTTCTTCTCTTCTTCTCTCTCTGCTTTATCCATCCTTTCCCACCTTTCGCTCTCCATATCTGTATGCGAAAAAGTGAGGGCGTTTGTTTGTTAATTAGTGTGTTTGCGTGGATGTGTGTGTGCGTGTATTTCGCCGAAATTTGTACGCATCTGACTTCAAAGTTCGAACTACAGAAATAACGAAGGAAAACTTCAATATAGAAAATCAACAAAGAAATGGACAAAAATACCTAAAGCAAACCGGCTTTATATTCTATTATTTTTTTTTTTTTTTTTTTAAGTCTCTTCAAGGGCGCTTAGACAATCACATGGTTAAAAATGCATGATAATTAATTTCACATCGAAAACAAATGCCTCTGGTATACAAAACCTACTAAAATTAAAACGTCCAGTGATCGAAGACTCTTTATCAATATATTATGATGATTTAACATCCTTTTTATTCAGTTCAGATTATTAATATCAGAATAACCACTCTCTTATAGATTTTTTATCACTTAACAATACGCGAATAAAAACAAAAACAAAGTACAAACTAAGAAAGTTAATATCTAATTCAACGTTTGATTTGAGGCCTGAAACACTCCAAAGAATTCAGTACCAATTATGGAAAAGAGATTATTTTGTGATACGGTCAGAGCATAAAGATTAACGGATGATAAATTACAAAAGTATTGTTTAAAAATACATAAATACAGATTCTAAAGTCGGTGTTTTAATCTGAAGGTCATTACCGGTCATGTAAATTTTGGAAATAACAATGATAATGATAACAAAGGTACCAATGGTAGAAAGAGAAGAGATACAAGAATTGAGTGTGGTTTTAAAAATGAGGAAAATGTATAGATATGACGACAATGATTGACTGATGATTTAATCATGTTTATCGTGATAATTAGGATGATAATACAATAACAACCAAATAAATTTATTTGATAAACAAAATATAGAAACAATAATTAGCAATAACAAAAGAAATAAAGATAATGATAGAAGTAATATCAACAATAAATGAATACGATAATGATACACGTTCAACAACAAATGTAATGCACCACTAAATAATGATGATAATGATACTTTAATAACAACAATAATGATAATAATAATAACATGAGCAAGACTAATAATTATTAATAATGATGTTAATGATAGGTACAAATAGTAATTATCTTCATCATTAAATGCTGCTTAATCAGGATAATAATGATGATGTTAATAATGATTTTACCAATGAAAATAATTATGAAAACAATTATCATTATCATTACTGTTGCATTCTTCAAGGTTATACATGCAATAATAATAGGAATGCTAATCTGTAGAATAATATTGAATATGGTAATGATAATGATAGCAACATAATAGTAATGAAGTTGATGACAATAATGACTATGAAAATTAATACAACAGGATGATAATGATTATTATATAATAGATAAAAGTGAGAGCAACAGTAGAGATAACAAAACCATAAAAATGATAATAATCACAATGATAATGATGATGATGATGATGATGATATTGATAATGATGATGATGACAGTAATAATGATAATAATAATAATAATAATGACAGTAATAATGATGATAATGATGACAATAGTAATGGTAATAATAATGATAATAATAATAATAATAACAATAATAATAATAGTAATAATAATGATGATGATGATCATGATAACAATGATAATAATGATATTTATGATAATAACAATAATGATAATAATTATCATAATAATAATAATGATAAATATTAATAACAATAATAATAATGATAACAGTAATAATGAAAATAATTATAATAATAATAATAATAATAATAATAACAATAATAATAATAATAATAATAATAATGATAATGATAAAAATAATAATGATAGAAATAATAATAATAATAATAATAATAATAATAATAATAATAATGATAATAATAATAATAATAATAATAATAATAATAGTAATGATAAAGGGGAGGGAGGGTGAGAGCGAGGGAAGGAAAGAGAGGGAAGGAAAGAGAGGGAGAGAGAGGGGAAAGAGAAAAAGAGAGAGAGAGGGGGGGGGAGGGGAGGGAGCGAGGGAAGGAAAGAACGAAAGAGAGAGAGAGAAAAAGAGAGACAGACAGACAGACAGACAGACAGACAGACGGAGGCAGACAGACAGTCAGACTGAAACAAAGCTAACGAGAAAGAGAAGAATAATAAATGCACGCAAAGCAAAAAGAATGACTGGAAAGTAGGATGATAAAAAAGAGACTGACAAGCATGATACACAGATATCCGGGGAGAATAACTGAGAGCTTATCACAGAAGACAGCTTCGCACTTGCATAATCTCCGTTGAAATTCCTTTCAAATTGAGGTGACATGTTTCATTTATACGCCTGACGCGGTGGCTCG
>NC_091561.1:8768007-8770507 GCF_042767895.1 Penaeus vannamei | reverse complement strand
AAACATACACATATATATGTATATATATGTAACTGTTGAGTTAGATGAAATGTTTTGTGTTTTGTGATGATGAAGGACTCTTTCTGAACAGGTATGGTGTGTTGCGATTATTGTCAGTAATTACAATAGTGAGCAATAAAAGTACTTTATTTTGGCCCAAATTATTGCAAGTCACAATAGACACAACTAAATTCCGAACGAGAATAAAGGATACAAAACAATTAGAAATAATAGGCAAATGAACAATAGGATTAGATATAATAGGTCGGTTTACGTAAACATGACCATGTAAACCCCTGCTTGAAAACAATTGTCAAGGTTGAGTATAAATAAACACATATATGACATGTATTATAATCTTTAAAAGCTTGCATCAGTTCTTTCCTCTGTGGTTGTTCAAACTTTATACCTTGAATGATTTAACAGGCACAATTACGAGACAAATAAACACCTTATATGTACCAAGAACAAATACAGTATCGGGCACAAAATTATAACAGTGAGAGTCCCACAGATATGGAATCAGATTCCAGTACATGTAAAGAATGCCTCTTACTCTCTGCCTTTGAAGATAAACAAAAATTATATTTATTACATGACTAAATCGAATTCTGTATATTACACTGTATGTAAAATGCAACCTCAACTATTATTTTTTACTCCAATACTTACATTTGATAAAACTAATTTAAAGTAAGATTAGAATATAATATAACATTCTATATAAATTTATGCTGGATATGTATTTAATTGTTATGTTGAGATATGTTATATATGTGTGTTTCCCATTTATTTCTTTATGTATGACCTTTTTTGTGTAGCAAGGAACGAGCCTGTGTGTGTGTGTGTGCAGTATGCATGTATGTATTCATGTACAAATGTATATATGCACACACACACACACACACACACACACACACATATATATATGTGTGTGTATGTGTGTGTGTGTGTGTGTGTGTGTGTGTGTGTGTGTGTGTGTGTGTGTGTGTGTGTGTGCGTGTGTGTATGCGTGTGTGTGTGTGTGTGTGCGTGTGCGTGTGCGTGTGCGTGTGCGTGTGCGTGTGCGTGTGCGTGTGCGAGTGCGTGTGCGTGTGCGTGCGTGTGCGTGTGTGTGTGTCTGTCCATTTCCACATATACTACCTACTACAGGACAGAGCTATGCGATTTTAACAAGTTCAACGCGTAACAGGTTATGCAACATAGGTGGCAGCCATAATTTATACGATTCATGATGCAGATTTAAACACGCTGGCTCACAACAGACACCATGATTAAGGCCATGATAGCACAGAAAATTCTGTATTAGTTCTAGCTAGAAATCCACTTATTTTTCTACCCAAATTCTCTGTTTTGCTTTGCCTTCATATTCTTACAAAAATAATCTGGACTAAAAACAATTCAATTATTCATTTTTCCCCCTCATTGAAGGATAAAAACCAACGATATACATATTGCTAAATATCAATCACACGCTAATCTCTTGTTTTGCTTTGATTTCATATTCTTACAAAAATAATCTGGACTAAAAACAATTAAATTATTATTTTTTCCCCCTCATTGAAGGATAAAAACCAACGATATACATATTGCTGAATCCACGCACAGAAATAGTATCAATCAAACGCTAATCTCTTGTTTTCTTTGCCTTTATATTCTTACAAAATAATCTGGACTAAATACAATTCAATTATTCCCTTTTTTCCCCTCATTGAAGGATAAAAAACAACGATAAACATATTGCTGAATCCACGCGCAGAAATAGTATCAATCAAACGCTAATATTTTTTTTTTTGCATTGCCTTTATATTCTTACAAAAATAATCTGACTAGATACATTTGATTTATTATTTTTTCCTCCTCATTGAAGGATAAAAACCAACGATATACATATTGCTGAATCCACGCACAGAAATAACACCAACCACACACTAATCTCTTGTTTTCTTTGCGTTCATATTCTTACAAAAATAATCTGGAGTAAATACAATTCAATTATTCCCTTTTTTTCTCTCATTGAAGGATAAAAACCAACATTCACATATTATAATCAATGCAATAAATAATAATCACACATAGTATCTCTACTTTTTTTTTTTGCCTTTATATTCCTACAAAAATAAGCTGGACTAAATACATTTGATTTATTCTTTTTTTCCCTCATAGAAGGAGAAAAACCAACGATATACACATTGCTGAATCCCGCTGAAAATGAATGATAAATCAATTGTTACACTTTTTCCTCATAGAAGGATAAAAACCAACGATATACATATTATTAAATCCCCTCACAGAAATGGACTAAATACAATTCAATTATTCCCTTTCTTCCCTTCAGAAATTTATAAAAAACAACGATATACATATTGCTGAATCCCCGCACAGAAAGAGTATCAATCAAACGCTAATCTTGTTTCTTTACTTTGTATTTTCTGAAAATAATCTGGACTAAAATGTAAGATCGAATTATTATGTTTTCCCTGTGAAGGATAAAAACCAA
>NC_091561.1:8758007-8760507 GCF_042767895.1 Penaeus vannamei | reverse complement strand
TTCAAATCAAGCCAAACATCGGCTAGAATGACAAAGGGCAAAGGACAAGTAAACATCATATCAAAGCGAATACATAGAGTATCCGCTTACACAAGTAATTTTTTTTTTCTTACTTTTGCACAATTCGTGTAAATATATTAGTTTCGGTTCTTACCTGTACTGATCTCTCCCATGCGTTCCATTTTGATCAGAAGAGGATTTTCATTGATAATGTGATTGATATTCTACGCCAAACTACGATCGATTTTTAAACACTTAGAGCTTTTCATCACTAATGGCATAATTCTGGGCTGTGATTTTTACTGGTGTCTCTGAGCAGAATTTCGTAATAGGATATAAAACTAAAGGAAATAAAAACAAGTCGAAGTAATGATTATTTTATAATATAATTATTCATAGCATCATAATCAACTGATTATTATTCACGTTTGTTTTTAGACATGGATAGACTTTGGTTTGCTGTGTTGTGTTATTCATGTTAGAATTTTTAAAAACAGCGAGAAAGAAAATAGTATGTGAGCAAAATGATCATAGCTGCGATTGGGAGCATTTACGTGTTTTCCAACCGAAATTAAGAACAAAATGAAAATAATAGATGTATCATTATGCTAATAAGAAATGGAAGGCGGGTGTGATTTTTAAAGATACTTGATGACGAAATGTATTCAAAAGTAAAATGCAATCAAAGGATATGCATATTATATGGTTGTGCTTGTATTATCATCATCGTCATCATCATCATCATTATCACCATAATAATTATCATTACATTTTCGTCATCATCATCATCATCATCATCACCATCTTTATCATTATTACATTTTCATCATCATCATCATCACATCTCCATAATCATAATCATCAGTGTTATGATGTCATCTCCAAAGCTCAGTCTAAACTTAAACGCAAATAAAACCTCAAAACGAAAAAAAGAAACAGAAAAAAAACGAAGCCAAATGTCTTTTTTTTCTTCTTTTTTTTCTTTTTTTTTCTGAAGCCATATCCCCCCCAAAAAATCTCGTTAGTTCCCATACCGCCTTCCTTCCCTCGTCGTCGTCGTCCTCCTCCTCCTCTTCCTCCTCCTCCTACCTCCTCCTTCTCCCCCTTCCCTTTCATCCCTCCCAAATCCTCTTTCTTCCCCTCCCTCCTCCCCTCCTTCTCCTCCCTCCCTCCTCCTCCTTCTACTCCCTTTTCTTCCTCTCCCTCCCCCTTCCCCCTCCCTCTTCCTTCTCCCTCCCCCTCCTTCCACCTTTTCTTTTCCCCCCTCCTCCTCCCTCCCTCCCTCCCTCCTCTTCCTCCTCCACCTCCCACTCCTCCTCCCACTCCCTCTTCCTCCCTCCCCCTCCTACCTCTCTCCCCTCCTCTACCCTTCTCTTCCTCCTCCTCCTTATCTCTCCCTCCCTCTTCCTCCTTCTTCACCTCCCTCCTCCCTCCTCCTCCCCCTACTCCTCCCCCCTCGTCCTCCTCCCATCCTCCTCTTCCCCTCCCCCTTCCCCCTCCCTCTCTCCTCCTCCTCACTCCTCCTCCTCCCCCTCCTCCTCCTCTCCTCCCTCCCGATCTTCCCTCCCTCCTCCCCCTCTCCCCCTCCCCCTCCTTTCAGCCTCTCTTTCCTCCCTCCTCCACCTCTTCCTCCTTCTCCTTTCCCTCCTCCTGCTTCCATCTCCTCCTCCTCCCCCTCCTCCCTCCCTCCCCTCTCAGCACTCCTCCTCACGCTCTACCCCTCTCCTCCTCTCCCCTTCTTCTCTCCTCCTCCCTCCTCCCCATCTCCCTCCTCTTCCTCCTCCCTCTTCTTCACCTCTCTTCTTCCCTCCCTCCTCCTCCTCTCCTTCCTCCCTCTTCTCCTGCTCATCCTCCCCCCCCCCTCTCCTCCTCCCCTCCTATCCTCCTCTCCTCCCTTTCCCTCCCTCCCTCCCTCCTCCTCCCTCCTTCCTCCCTCCCTCCCTCCTCCTTCCTCCTCAACTCCCCATCCCTCCTCCCTGCACTCCCCCTTTCCCCCCTTCCCTCCCTATCCACTCTCTCCCCCTCCTCCCTCCCATCCCTCACCCCCTCCTCCTCTTTCTCCTCTCTCTCGTCCTCCTCCTCCTCTCCGAAGCCCCTCCTTCAATAGTCTTTTTGTGCCTTTGCTTGGAAGAAGGTCGCGAGCAAACAAAGGCGTAACAAAGCCGCATCAAGGAGCAGAATCTTCTTACAAGAAAATCCACCTTTTCTTCCCTCCTCCCCCTCCTCCTCTTCCTTCTTCTCCTCCTCCCCCTCCTCCTCCCCCCCTTCCCCCTCCCTCCTCCTTCTCCTCCCCTCCCCCTCCCTCCTCCTCCCCCTCCCACTTCTCTCTCCTCCTCCTCCTCCTCCACTTCCCCTCCCTCCCTCCTCCCTCCTCCTCCTCCCTCCCCCTTCCTCCCTTCAGAATCTTCTTACAAGAAAATCCTCGGACCTTCCAGGGGGCGGCGCTGCGTTTGGGCCGATGCGCTGGAAGAAGCCTCGGCCGGTTCCCCTCTCAGCCGAT
>NC_091561.1:8740507-8745507 GCF_042767895.1 Penaeus vannamei | reverse complement strand
TATTCTCATGATTATTATCATTATTATTTTTATGATTATAATCATTATTATCATTATCATCATTATAAGTATTACCATTATTACTACCATCACTACTAACACTATTAGTATTCGTATTGGTAGTAATATAATCAGTATTATCATTATCACATTTCATCATAATGATTTTTATCACTATTATCATTATCATCATCATCATGATTATCATTACTATTGCTATTATCATTATCATTATAATTATTGAAATTGTTATCATCATTATTGTTAGTATCATTATTAATATTTTGATTATCATTATCATCGTAATCATTAATGTTATCATTGTCCGTTGTTTTGTATCATTATTATTAGTGTTTGTATTATCATTGATATTGTTATCAACATTATTAATGCTATTTCGCTTTTCATCATTATCATTAGCATTGTTAATATCATTAACGTACTTATCATTATTAGCATTCTTATTATTATTGTTATAATCGTTTTCCTTAACACTATCATTATTAATATCATTATTACTTTTCCTCTTACGGCAACCATGATTATCATAACCGTTATCATTATCCTACTGTGGGTTTGTAAAAATGCAGTAATGATAAGAGTGATTGCAGAGTGGCTACAATAGCATTTATAACTGATACTTCTGTACACACACAAACATGTGTGTGTGTGTATCTATTTGTGTATGTGTGCGTGCGTGCGTGTGTGTGCGTGCGTGTGTGTGTGTGTGTGTGTGTGTGTGTGTTTGTGTGTGTGCGTGTGTGAGACTGTGTGTGTGTGTGTGTGTGTGTGTGTGTGTGTGTGTGTGTGTGTGTGTGTGTGTGACTGTGTGTGTGTGTGTGTTTGTGTGACTGTGTGTGTGTGTGTTTGTGTGACTGTGTGTGTGTGTGTGTGTGTGTGTGTGTGTGTGTGTGTGTGTGTGTGTGTGTGTGTGTGTGTGTGTGTGTGTGTGTGTGTGTGTGTGTGCGTGCGTGTGCGTCTGATATTTAGTCTAATGTCTAATCGTTACAGGAATAGATTTATTTCCTTGGTAGTAAAAAAATCCTTGGCAGGGGAGAAATATGTACTCATAAATGAACTGAGGCGACGGATCTGACGTTACATGGTGTATAAGAATACTAGTTGACACCGAACTCACTTATAATCTTAGATTCTCAAGATAAAGAATGATAACAATGATGATAAACTAACGCTATTTCCCTGATGATTTGATGTAAATATACCGTGTTATTATAGTCTTAAGCAGGTAGAAGACAAAGCGTATCTGGCTGAGGGAATAAATGACAAAGAAAAGGAAGGGGAGCAGTAGGGTAAGTAGAATGTGGTGTGCAATCCCCGTAGACTTTTTCCTCGTATGTTGATGAATACTTTCCTACTGTAAAATATGATGCTTTTTTCACCTTCATTTATTTTTCAAACGTTATAATGGCAACGATGATAGTTATGGTAGCAATACGAACTGTGATATTGATGATTATATTGATAGTAGTGATAAAGAGAATAGTGACGATGATAATGATAATGATGCTGATAACACCATCATCAACAACAACAGTAATAATGATAATGATGTTAAAAGTGATAACAAAATAATAATGAGAATGATAAAACTCATGATAATGATGATGATGATTTTTACAACAATGACAGTGATAATATTATTTTAAAAATAATGTTGAAAAGATATAATTAAAAGAATAAATGATTATAATATTGCTGCTGCTAAAAGTAACAATGATAATAATGCTAATAACAATAAGTATTTTTACTGGCTTTCCTATAATGAGAATTCTGATAATGATGATAATAATAACCTCAATAATGATGATGATAATCGAAATAATATAACAATAGTAATGATAATAATGATGATAATAGAGATAATAATAATGATAATAATAATAATAAAAATAATAATAATAATAATGATAATAATAATACCAATAACAACAATAATAATAACAGTAATAGAGATAATAATATTAATAATAGTAATAATAATAATAATGATAAAAATAATGATAATAATAATAATAATAATAATAATTATTATTATTATTATTATTATTATTATTATTATTGTTATTATTATTATTATTATTATTATTATTATAACAATAATATTGATAATAATAGTATCATCATTAATAATAATAGTAATAATAATAATGATAACAATAATGATAATGACAATAATAATAATAACAGTAATAGTAATACTGATGATATTAGTAATAATAATAATGAAGATAATTAGAATATAGCGTATATATTCCGCAGACTTTGTATGTGCTATGGAATGCTTTCCTATACTATATAATATCGTCCTTCTTTTAACCTTGATTTAATGTTTATAAAGTTATATAAAAATAATATTGCTAATGGTAATCGTGTTAGTAGCGATATTGATTATAATATTGATAGTAATAAATAGGTAATGATAAAAATATAAATGATATTACAAATCTTAAAAGGAGTGTTGATGATAATGATAATGAGGATAATAATAATAACAATAACAGTAATGAAGATAATAGTAATGATAATAATAATGATAATGTTGATATACTAATGATGATAATAATAATCATAATGATAATGATAACAAAGATATAGTTAATAATGATAATAGTAATAATGATAGTAACAATTGTAATGGTAACAATAGTCATAAAAATAATAATGATGATAATGATAATAGAAATGATGACGATTATGATCATGATAATAATGAAGAAGATGATAAAGATAATGACAATAATGATAAAAGTGATAATGATAATAACAATAATAATGATGATGATGATGATGATAGAAATGGTGATTATGATGAGGTTGATGATGAGGATGATTATGTTCAAGATGATAATGATGATAAAGATAATGATAGTGATAAACTATACTAATAGTTTTCATAAATACAACAAGAAAAGATAAAGAAAAAAACAAAAGAAGAAAAAGAAAAGGAAACCATAACAATACCACTTATAATAATATCCAAAAGAATTAAAACAGAAAAGATAAACATAAAACAAAGTCAACAAATAGTACGTTTTGACCGCAGCGACCACCAAATACCCAGTCTATGAATTGCCAATCGTATTCATTGCAACGAAGGAGGATTTTACTCCCTGCAATACCGTATTTCCAGTTGCAACGTTACGATAGGCCGTTATTTCAGAGCAAAATCGTTTTCGTGAGTAAAAGGAAATTCCATTTAAGTGATATTTCACCCTTGTGTCAATACGTAAACATTGATTTTGAATGCAACTCCTGCCTTTTGGTTTCAGAGTTGCAACTGATACACAGCTATTGGGAAATTGGGTATTATATCTGCATATGCACGTCGATTTATGATCACTTCCTGTAAATTCGTGCATTTAAAACGTGTACGTATGTATGTATGCATGTGTATATGTTTGTACATTTATATGTATCTATCTGGTGATATGCGAAGAGAGAGAGATAAAGAGATGGATATGAATATACATACATGTATATATGTGTGTGTGTGCGTGTGTGTGTGTACAGATAGAGAGGGAGATATTGAGTGAGAGAGAGAGAGAGAGAGAGAGAGAGAGAAAGAGAGAGAGATGTACTTATATACACTGGTACCTATTGTGTTTTTTCGTTGCATATATATATATATATATATATATATATATATATATATATATATATATATATATATATATATATATATATATATATATATATATATATATATATATATATATATATATATATATATATATATATATATATATATATATATATATATATATATATATATACATATATATGTATATATGTATATATATATATATATATATATATATATATATATATATGTATATAAATATATATAAATATATATATATATATATATATATATATATATATATATATATATATATATATATATATATATATATATATATATATTTACATTTATATTTAAATATATGTATATGTATATATATTTACATACATATATATATATATATATATATATATATATAAATATATATATTTATTTATTTATTTATTTATTTATTTATTTATTTATTTATTTATTTATTTATTTATTTATCTATCTATTTACATTTATATTTAAATATATGTATATGTATATATATTTACATACATATACATACACACACACACACACACACACACACACACAGACACACACACACACACACACACACACACACACACACACACACACACACACACACACAGACAGACACACACACACACACACACACATATATATATATATATATATATATATATATATATATATATATATATATATATATATATATATATATAAAATATCTATTCATTCATCTTTTAATTTTGCTACACATATCGGACAGGAAAAAATGCGACTGGAAATAAATGCGATGAATTCTCGAGCTCCTTCTTCCCCCACAAACTTATCCGCCAATAACGCAGAACATGATAAGAGGAATTCTTGACCTCGAGTCTAAGAACATTTCCTGATATCCAGTGACCTTTTATCTCCCGAGAAGTTTCTATCTCCTTGTTTTTCCTTGTTTTACTACGAGTTATAAAATCCTTAACGAACGTTCTTTGATTTTTCGGTTTTTGTTATCTTAGCTTTCTCAAGTCATTCGCCAACCGAGAAGATTGACTTCTTGGAGATTTTTCCAGAATGAAGGAAGAGGATTGAAATACATTATTTATGTATATGTGTATAGGTTATTGGAATAATGTGAAATTCATGTCGAACTATTTGCTAAAAGAACAACGAAGGAAAGAATAAGAAAACACACGAATATGTTAAGCGTATTCGTTTTCTTCTTCTTCTTCTTCTTCTTCTTCCCTTTGTTTTTCCTTTTACTGGAAGAGGTTGAAGGTACCTTCTTGTTAAGTGTTCATTTCTGAATTGATGATCTGATGATACATAACACTACATGACAAAATTAAATTACTCTAATAATTATGATTTGCATGTATATACTTTCTAT
>NC_091561.1:8728007-8730507 GCF_042767895.1 Penaeus vannamei | reverse complement strand
AGGTGAGGCAGACAGACCCGGAAGAGAAATGTCGTTTCCATTGATGTCAAAAATAATAATAATAATAATAATAAATAAAAATAAATAAATAAATAAATAAAAAATGTGAAAGGCCGATGTTGTTCTCCTGTGAGGTCAAAGGTCAGAGATGTATTGTGTTAAAGGGACGATGATGGAAATAATTAGTGTTGATGATGATAATGGTAGCAATGATGGTGGTGATTATTATTGTGAGAGATGTTATTGTTCTTGTTGTATATCATTTATTATACCCATTATCATTATCATCGTTGAAGTTGATATTACTATGATCATGATTATCATTATTATTACTATTATTATTATTATCATTATTATTATTATTGTTATTGTTATTGTTATTATCATCATCATTATTATTATTATTATTATTATTATTATTATTATTTTTATTATCATAATTATTATTACTGTTGTTGTTGTTATTATTATTATCATTATCATTATTGTTATTATCATGATTATTATCATTATTATTACTTTTATCATTATACTATTGTGTCTGTTTCTATTTTGTATCATTATTGTTATTACTTCCATCATTATCATCATTATCATAAGTATTATTATCCTTATCATTATATATCAGTATCAGTACCATTTTTATCATTATCATTATTATTATTAATATCATTTTTATTGTTATTATTATCATTATCATTATTAATATCATTGTTATTGTTATTATTATCATTATTATTATTGTTATTATTATTATTATTGTTAATATTATTTTCATTGTTGTTATTGTTATTATCAGCATTATTAATATCAGTATTACTAATATTATTGATAACACTAATATCATCATTATAGGTGTTATCAATATCATTATCATTATTGTTATTAGTATCATTATTATTATTATTATTATCACTATTATCATTGTTGTTATTATCATCATCATCATTATAGATAGATAGATAGATTGATTATTATATAGACAGATAGATGAATTGATTGACTGATAGACAGAAAGACAGATATATTGATTGGCTGATGGACTGATAAATAGATAACTGAATAAATAAATAGATAAATAAATACATAGATTGATTGATTGATAGATCGGTAGGTAGATATGCACAAATGTATGTAAATGCCGATATGCACAAATAATCATTAGTGTTACGGCCGGTAGAAAACAGGTAACACATTAAAAGTTCGCTAATTAATTTCTTTTTCCTGTGTGATTAAGCAATTAGTATAGCACAAAACTTGGCAAAGCAGGACATGGAATGTTCTTCTGTACAAATGTTCTTCCCGATTAATTTGTAGACAGCTTGACAAACTATTGGAGGGGAACAGGTACCGGGAGAATATTTTGTCTCCGTTATTCCGTTGGGACAAGTTTTTACGTTTTGTCTTTCGTCTTACTTTCTTAATGTCTTCTGTGTGTTTTTTTTTTATTTTAATTTTTTATTTTTCTTATTTCTATTTTATTTTTATTTTTTTATATATATATATAAAAGGGGAGTCCTCCGAAATATCTCGAGCTATTGAGTTCTTATGCTGTGTTTTACGTTTTCTTTTGTCTTACTCTTTTAATGTCTTCTTTTCATTTTGTTTTTTATTTGCTTTTTTGTTTTTGATAAAAGGGGAATCCTCTGAAACATCTTGAGTTATTGAGTTCTTATGCTGTGTTTTACGTTGTCTTTTGTCTTACTTTCTTAAAGTCTTTTTTTTTTTTTTCTTCTTTTTTGATAAAATGGGAATCCTCCGAAATATCTAAGGTTATTGACTTCCTATGCTGTGTTTTACGTTGTCTTGCCTTCTTAATGTCTTTTTTTCTTTTTCTTTCTTTCTTTTTTTATATAAAAGGGCCATCCTCCGAAATATCTTAGGCTATGACTTCCTATGCTGTGTTTTACGTTTTCTTTTGTCTTACTTTTTTAATGTCTTCTTTATATGTGTGTTTTTTTTTTCTTTCTTTCTTTCTTTCTTTCTTTTTTTGGATAAAGAGGAGTCCTCCGAAATATCTTAGGCTACTGACTTCCTATGCTGTGATTTAAAAAAAAAAGAATTAGTAGTTAGAGCGACGTCATAGAGTCATTTCAGCAAACGTCTAGAATTAACATTATGTTCCGTAATATTCTGCGTTCAATATGCACCCGCTGTCAGCTTGATTGCGAACACGTTGTCAAAGTTATCCCATGAACATAGTGATCGTTACAGAACTGTGGTTGAACTTCCATCGTGGTCTTGTTCACGGGCGTTACAGAGACATGACGACAGTGAAATGATGTTTGTACTTGTGAATGTAGATTGCTGGACGAATAGAACTAGAAATTTATGATAATAATTCAAGATATTGAAAAGTTTATTTATATTGATGATTATAATCACATAACGAAGATAATCGGATGAAGTGAGGCCCATAATACAATACGAATCAATAATGAAACCAGACAAAATGATAAAACAATAAAACAAAGCAAAAAAAAAAAATGTTCACTATAAC
>NC_091561.1:8705507-8708007 GCF_042767895.1 Penaeus vannamei | reverse complement strand
TTTTCCTTCCCTTCCTTCCTTCCTCCTCCTCCCTCCCCCCCTCTCCTCCTCCTGATCCCTCATCCTCCTCCTCCTCCTTCCCCTCCTCCTTCCTCCCCCTTCCCTTCCTCCCCCCTCCCCCATCCCCCTCCCCCCCCCTCCTCCGCATCCCCCTTCTCCTCCCTCCCCTCCTCCCTTCCCCCTCCCCATCCTCTCCTCCCGATCCCCCTCCCTCCCCATCCTCCCTCCTCCTCCTTCTTCTCTTCCTCCCTTCCCCCTCCTTCCTCCTTCCTTCCTTTTTTCCTTTCCTCCTTTCTCCTCCTCTTCCTCCTCCCTCCTCTTCCTTCCTCCCCTCCTCCTCCCCCCCTGCAAGAGGCCATCAAGTGGAGCATCACAGTGGACGCTGATGACCCTCCATTATGAATGTGGATGCGTGGGTCTGTGTCAAGTCGTGACACTGGGTGGGAGTGGATGAAGGAGATGAAACAAAGGGAGAGAAGGGAGAGAGAGAGAGAGAGAAAGAGAGAGGAGAGAGGGGGAGGAAGGGAGGAGAGGGAGGGAGGAGAGAGGGTAGGTGGAGATTGAGAGGGACATAGGGGGTAGTGGGAGGGAAGGAATATATAGAGGAGGAGAGAGGAGTGGAAGGGAGACAGGGAGAGAGAAAAAAGAGAGAGAGAGAGATAAACAAGACATGTACATATATATATATATATATACATATATATATATATATATATATATATATATATATATACAGACAGCAAAAAAATAGGCAATCAGAGAAAAAAGAGGGGGTTGAGGAGAAGTAAAAACGGGCAGATAGCTGGGCAGTGTCAGACAGACAGAGAGAGAGAGAGAGAGAGAGAGAATGAGAAGAGAGAAAGAGAGAGACAGAGACAGAGAGACAGACAGACAAAAAGTGAGACAGACAGACAAACAGAAAGAGAAAGGGAGAGAGTGTGTGAAAGAAAGAAGTGGGGAGGAGGAGGGAAAAAAGGAGATAACAGGAGTGGAAAAGAACGAAAGCGGGAGGTAAAGAGACAGATGGAGAGCAAAGAAACAGACAGAGACAGACAGACAGACAGGCAAGCAGATATGTAGACATAGATACAAACGGTAGAGATAGAGAGACTGGAGTAGGGTATTAATAAAAATAAATAATTCATTAATTAATCGAAATACAAAATAAGATATTAAGTGAGAATTAGTGACATACAGATGAACATACACACGAAAAGGAGATGGAAAGAGAGAAAGGAATTGGAAAGAGTCAACAGAAAAAGAGAAAGACATAATGCTTAAAAAAAGAAAAAAACAGGAAACGAAAGAAGAGAAGAGGAGAAACAAACAGGCAAAAAAAAAAAGTGCAAGCCGTAGTCAACAACACCCCCCCTCCCCCTCCCCCTCTTCCACGTCACCCCAGACAAGGCCCCTACCCCCCTCCCCCCCCCCTCCCACCTCTCGACGGCAAGGGACAGTGAGGGATGTGAGCTCTGGAGTGCCACATCGCCTTCACCCGCAGTTGGATGCAGTGCCGGGGTGGAGGGGGGTGAGGGAGGGAGGGGGAGGGGGACGAGTATGGGTGGGCAAAGGGGGAGGGGGAGGGGGGCGAGGGAGGGAGGAGGAAGGGTGGGTGGAAGTGGAGGCGGAGGTGGGAGGGTCGAAGTGGAGGGGGACGAGGGAGAGTGGGTGGAGGCGGAGGTGGAAGAGGAAGGAGGAAAGGTGGGCGAAGGTGGAGGAGGAAGGAGGAAGAGAGGATGGAGGTGGAGGAGGAAGGAGGAAGGGTGGATAGAGGTGGAGGGAGGGAGGAAGAAGGGTGGGGTGGAGGTGGAGGGAGGAGAAAGGAGGGAGGGCGGGAGCGGTGGGGGAGGAGGAAGGGTGGGGGGAAAAAGGGAGGGGGGGAAGCGAGGGAGGGTGGGCAAAGGGGGGGGCAGGGGAGGGGGGGGGGGACGAAGGAGGGAGGGCGGAGGGGGAGGAGGAAGGGAGGGTGGGAGTATATATATATAGATAGATAGATAGATAGATTGATAGATAGATAGATAGATATACATACATATATATATATATATATATATATATATATATATATATATATATATATATACATATATACAGACATACACACATACATACATACATATATATATATATATATATATATATATATATATATATATATATATATATATATATGTGTGTGTGTGTGTGTGTGTGTGTGTGTGTGTGTGTGTGTGTGTGTGTGTGTGTGTGTGTGTGTGTGCGAGAGGGAGAGTGGGTGGAGGCGGAGGTGGAAGAGGAAGGAGGAAGGGTGGGCGAAGGTGGAGGAGGGAGGGTGGGCTTAGGCGGAGGGAGGGGCGGTGGAGGTTGAGATGGAGAAAGGAGGGTGGGCGGGAACGGTGGGGGAGGAGGAAGGGAGGGTGGAGGTGGAGGTGGAAGAGGAAGAGGGGGCGGGGAGAAGGCGGAGGTGAGATTACAAATGAGTGTTTAAAGCATCATTTTCTGGCCTTGTGTTCCAGCATTT
>NC_091561.1:8698007-8700507 GCF_042767895.1 Penaeus vannamei | reverse complement strand
GAATGGGTGATAAATAGAGGAAGAAGCGGAAAGGAAAAAAAATAGGATTGGATAGAAAGGCGAGAAGAGAGGACTGGAGAGGAATGAAATTGATGAAAGGAGAAAGAGAGGAGAGAAAAAAAGGGAGGAATAATGGGGGAAAACAGAAAATAGGGAAGAGAGGGAGAAGACGAGAGGAGAAATTTGGAGAAAGTACAACAACAGAAATGGGGAGATTAAAGAGGAAGAAGGAGGAGAGTGATAAAAGTGATAAAAAGGAGTAAAAATGATAAAAGAGGGAGAGGGAGAAAGGAAAACAACGAAGGAGAGGGAATGGAGAAACGGGAAGCGGGGAGTGAGAAGTGGGAAGAACATGGAGAAATGAGGAGAAAGGAGAAGGTGCGAAGGGGAATAGAGAATAAGCAGTTGAAAAAGAAGAAGAGAAAGAAAGAAAATAATAAAAGGAAGAGAAAATAAAAAAAAAAGAGAGAGAATGTAGGAAGAGGGAAAGAACGCAGAAGGGAGACAATTAAGAAAGAGAAAAAGAGAGAGGAAGAGAGAAAAAGAGTAAAAAAAAGAGAAATGGAGCAAACAACGAAAAAAAAATCAGAAAATGAAAAAAGCAAAAAAAAAAAAAAACCACGCACAGATAAAGAAAGAAAGAACAGAGTAAGTGAGACAAGCGAGAGAGTGACGAGAGAGGCCGAAGGGGGGTGGGGGGTGGGGGGAGGGAGTGGGAGGGGTGGGAATAGAACCCTTGCTTTCGTGCTGTCGACTCTTAAAGGGCAGTTGGACTTAGCAGCGTCCACGTGAGGCCCTCCGCTTTGCCTCTTGTTTGCTGAAAAGAAAAGAAAAAAAAAAGAAAAAAAAAACTCCTTGGTTTAATCTTTTGAATGTTTTCTTCTTTTTTTTTCTTTTCATTCCTTATTCTGTGTTTTTTTTTTTTAATTCATTGATTTGCTCATGCATCTTGTTTGTTTTTTATTCATTTATTTATTCTATTTTTTTTTTTTTTTTTTTTTTTCTTTTTTAGAGTTGACTATGTCACAATTTGGTTTCTGTTCAAGTGTATTTCTCATTTTCTCTGCATGTCTGTTTCTTTCTCTCTCTCTCTCTCTCTCTCTCTCTCTCTCTCTCTCTCTCTCTCTCTCTCTCTCTCTCTCTCTCTCTCTTTCTCTCTCTTATATATATTATTTTCTCTCTCTCTCTTTCTCGCGCGGGAGCCAAATATCCTTGTTTTTTATCATTATTACCAGTTTTAGCAGAAACAATAGTAGTAGAAGTTAAATAACAGTAGTAACAGTGAAAGAATCATTAGAAATAGTAGCCTCTCTTGTAGTTAAAGTAATTGTATTAATAGTAGTGATATATAGTATCATTCAAAAGTGATTGTGGTAATTGTATGAGCAGAACAGCATTAGAAGTAGAAGTTCTTGCAGCTTTGATGATGATATTGTACATCTAGTTGGTGTACCCAATGTGCATAGATTCAGTAGAAGAGGAGGAGGAATACTGGGAGGAGAAGGGGAAGAAGGAGGGGGAGGAGGAAGAGGAGATGGAGGAGGAGGAGGAGAAGATGAAGGAGGAGGAGAGGAGGAAGGAGGAGGAGGAGGAGGAGGAGAAGGAGAAGGAGAAGGAGAAGAAGAATGAAAAAGAAGAGAAAGAAACTCGAGAGCTTGGCATATTGACCACAAACACTGACTAATTCAGGGTTAAACTTAACTATGGTTGATCTATGTGAATAGGATATCCAGCAAATAGCTCCTATATCAATCGCAGGACCTTTTGGAAGTAGTACTAGAAGAACCATCAGCATCAGCACCAGTAGCATCAGTAATAGTAAAAGAAGTAGTAGTAATATTAGTGGTAGTAGTAGTAGTAGCAGTACTAGTGGCAGTAATAATAAGAACAGTAGCCATAATAGAAGCATCAAGAGAAGTCGTAGTCGTAGTAGTAGTATAGTAGTAGTAGTAGTAGTAGTTGTTGTTGTTGTTGTTGTTGTTGTAAAAGCAGCATCAACAGCAATAGCAATAGTAATAGTAGTAGTAGCAGAAGCAGTAATAATAGCCTTAGTAGCAGTAACACTAGTAGAAGCAGCAGTAGTTATTATTGTTGATATTATCATTATCATTGCTTTTATCAATTTTCATCATTATTATTATCATTATCATTATTATTATTATTACTATTATTATTACTAGTATTTTTGTTATTGTTATCGTTATTTTAACTTATTCAATTATTATCATCATTATCGTTATTATCATGATAAATATTATTGCCATTATAATCATCATTACTATCATTATTATTATTACTATTACTGTTATTATTACAATCATCATTTCTATCATTATCATTACTTTTTATTATTGTTACTATTATGATTATGATTATCATTATCATTATTATCCTTGTTAACATTATTATTATCATTGCTATTATCATTATCATTACCATTATTATCATTGATATAATCTTCATTATCATTATCATCATTATTATCATTATCATTATTATT
>NC_091561.1:8678007-8685507 GCF_042767895.1 Penaeus vannamei | reverse complement strand
AAGAGGGGGAGAGAGAGAGAGAGAGAGAGAGAGAAAGAAATAGGGAGGAGGGGGAGAGTAGAGATACAGCTAATGATAATAATAGCAATGATATTAGTAAGAAGAAAAAAATAAATAAATAACAAACACAAGAACATAGATGTAAACGAACAAATCTATAATATGTCTGAAGATTCTTATACCCCCTTCATGAGAATTGTAATAGAGAGGCGAATGAACAGAAAAACACTGTACCGTATTGATACAATCGTAGAAAAAAAAACACAATGCACAAACAAGAATTTGCGAATAAATCTAGTTTTATAAATATAATCTTATCAATGATAATGACTCTCGTTTCATCAATAAATCTAGTTTGTGCATTGTGGGTTTTTCTATCAGTGATGAGGACGCGTTCATGATAGTGTGAGGGAATTGCAAATCTAATGGGCATCTCATGCATGGCAACCGGTAGCGCATGACGACAGCTGAGAGCATCCACGTGGATTTACTGCATGACTCTTGAGGGCAAGAATTGAAATGAAAATCTGAAATCCGATTCTGAATTGGTGACGTCATTAATCATATTAAAAAATCGGTGACAGACTATTCATGAATTTGTTGTCGAGGAATTGCATATGTTGCTATACTTCTTCTTCTTCTTTCATTTCCTTTATTTTATTACATTTTTTATTTCTCCTTTTATTCATTAATATGAATACGGAAATATTAAGAATGTTAGAGAAAGGAAATAAACAAACCGATATTTCAGAATATTATTCATAAAGTAACATAAATGGGGAAATATAATTAAGAATGTCAGAGAAATGAAATAAACAAACCGATATTACAGAAATTAAATCATACAAAATAAAATTTCTAGCTTGCCTCTCTAAGTCCCCCCCCCCCACCTCCCCCGCCCCCGCCCATTAACATGTACTTTAACTTTGCAAACTACTTTTTTTCCAGAAACGGCCGGTGGTGGGCGCTCCCTATGTACTGTGTGTGTTCGTCGTGGGCGTGATTCTCATGGGTGTGGGGACCTTCGTGACGTCACACGCCTACGAAGACGACCCGAAAGACCCAGTTCTGATGGCAGTCGGACCGACGCTTCTCGGGCTAGGAGGTAAAAAGGCGGTCTTTCGGTCCGGGGTCATATCAGGTCATCTATCTAATACAAAGGGGAGAAAAAGGGAAAAACGACAAAAAAAATTGGGTATTGTTCATAGTAAATGTTTTCTTTCTTTCTTTTCTTTTCTTTTCTTTTCTTTTCTTTTCTTTTCTTTTCTTTTCTTTTCTTTTCTTTCTTTCTTTCCTTCAATTCTTTCTTTCTTTCTTTCTTTCGTTCTTTCTTTCTTTCTTTCTTTCCTTCTTTCTTTTTTTTTCTTTTCATTCCTTCTTTCTTTTCTTTTCCTTTCCTTTTTTATTTCATGTCTTTTTTTTCTATTTCGCAAGCTTGAAAACATTTTCCCATTCGCTCATTTACGTCCTCGCCCCCCCCCCCTCTCCGGACCAGGCCTGCTGCTGGTGGGGTCGGTCGTCCTGTGCGTCGTGGCCTGCTGCAGGAACCAGAACTTTCACGAGTCCATGCCCGACGACCTCTTCAGCATCGGCGGCTCCACCTTCTACGGCGGCAGGAACTTCGTGCAGCAGGAGGATGAGGTCCGCCTCCACTCCGCCCCCGCCCACCACCTGCACAACTCGATGGTGAGCGGAGTGGTCAACCCAGCTGGGCCGCCACTCGAGGACCACCACAGCGAGGCCGTCAGGTGAGTCCGGTCGACAGGATGTGGTCTGCGGTCATGCGGGATTTCGTTGTCCACGTTTACGTAAAAAAAAAAAGAAAAAGAAGAAAAAAAAAAAAAAAAAAAAAAAAAAAAATATATATATATATATATATATATATATATATATATATATATATATATATATATATATATATATAATAAAAAAATAAAATAAAATAAAAAGGATAACAAAACAAGAATGATGACAATTCGAAAATCAACATTTGGAACTCGATGTTGATCCCCTTGCTTGGTACAATATCATATGAAGTTTATAATTCCAGTTTAATAGTTCTAATGTTACCAAGTTCTTGAAGCTGCCGCAGCTGGCACTGACATTATGATCAACCTTAATATATGTAAAGGCAAACATAGTCCTAAGTGAATTGAAATTCTGTTCATTCCTCTTAAACAACCGTTCCAAAGAGAACTTCAAAGACCTTTGTAAACCTCAGTACTGTGTGTTTCAGTGATTAAAACCACATTTGAGAAAGACACGCATGTCTGCTGCACAAAAGCCATTAATAGATTGTAGATATTAATATATAGATTGTAGATAATGTATATAGATGGTAAATAATGTTGTAGGTAGATATTTCGTAATGTATACATAGTTTGTCCGGTATAAGCACTGTGATATGTAATAATTTATATTTCCGAAAAGTAGGTGTAAGGTGTACTGTACACTTCACGAAAGCGATAAGTACATTGCGAATAATAAGTGCAAATTCGAGAAAACGTAAAGTGTATTCATAGTTCCTCACCTGCCTTCAGATACCTGGCCGAGACGGTCGTGGAGGAGCGGAACAGACGGAAAAATTCCCGCAAGTTCCTCCACCAAAACTCCTGGGATTCTCCTGGCCTAAGAGACCACGCCCCCCTGTTCCACACGTCTTCGCACGGCCCCCTCCGAGAGGAAGCCGCCCACCTGGAGCACCTGGGACTCGAGAGGCTTCGGCGGGCGGATCCTCACATGGAGCTCGCCGAGGCTTTCGACCTGGACGACGACAGCGAAGGCTACGAGGCGGGAGTGCGGGAGAGGGCGTACAGGTGGGTGGGAGTGGATGCTACGTGGAGTTTAGATCGGTCAGTGTGGGTAGAAGGAGCATATCGAAACTGAGAAGTAAAATCCAACGATCTATGTGCCTCTTTCCCTTGCAGCATGTCAGTCCGCACCCCGGCAGCAGCCCTGGCACCCATTCCACACAGACTCCGCAGAAATGTCACCTTCTCCCCGGCATCGCGAGCTAGAATACAACAAGAGTTGTTGATGCAACAGCAGCAGCAAGCAAATCAACTATTGCAAGTTCCACCTGAGCTTTCCGTTCCTCAGCGAAAGCGAAGCTCTAGACGGCGAAAGGCCCGGGCCAAGGATTCTGACCCCTCGGCTGTGAAGATTCATCAGCTCCCTCAGTAAGTAGACTTGGGGGGGGGGGGGATAACATACAGGAAAGGTCATGTTTATATTATATTCCTTTCCATCAACTACCCAAGAAAGATTCACGTCGTCGATTCTAGCAACACTGGTTATGCTTGATCTCATTTGATTCGATCGCTTTATTTAACCATGACCTTCGTATAGTGATTAAGTGTATAAAATTGGGACATCCGTATAAGTGAAATCAGAAGTAACATATCAAATTCCAATTCCCAAACAGGTACAACCCCGACATACTGAGCGCCTTGGGCATCCAGCCAGGCCGAGCGCCCGTCAGGCGAGGTCTGAGCAACAGCAGCCACGGCTCCGGCTCCCTGAAGAAGAGAGGTCCGGACCCAGACGTGACCCACGGCAGTCTGGGTAAGCCTCGCCGACGCCCTTCCATGGGAGTGAGCAGCCTGTCCCAAACCAGCTCCGGCTCAGCCTACAGGCATCGCTCCTCCATCTACGCCTCGGACATGGAGCTCCACCGATCTCCGAGAGGCGTGGGCGGCCCTGTGAATGGGTCCGGGATGAACAAGAGCGTGAACAGTGTTGGCAGTTCGATGTCTGACATGGGGCGAGAACCCTGCCTGCCGGATGGACACCGCGAGGAGCCCGCCTATGGCCCGCCGTCGTCTAATGGGGGTAATTTGACACCTGTATTCGTATTATGCTCATTCACTGCAGTTTCTTCAGCTCTTTCTTTCGCGAGACACTTTAGATCAATTCGAGTGAATGTATTATATCATTGACTCATAAATCTACGCATATGTACATAGAATGCAATGTAGTTGTTTTTTAAACTATATCAAAAGAGGAAAAATGTCATGTTGAATCAGAATGGCAGTTGCTGGAAAGATATCTTATTTATATGATGAGAGAATATACATTATTATTATTTATCTATTTTTTTATTTATTTTTTTTAAGACTTACATGCAATCTTGTAAGCATATGCTGTATTATTAAACAGTTTACGCTCTCCCCACCCTTCAAATCGTTACGCAAAAACAGGCATAATTGGTCCTTAAAACTACCACAACGTAGTATCTTTTATCAGCATTTCGCCACGACACGTGAGGAGACGGCTTGTGTCTTTGCCCTTCCGTAATGGCTACATTCATCGCCTTACCGGCACCCTCAGGGCTTTATCAGAGTCTTTATCCCAGTCCCCGTGATCTACTTTACATATAAATAGGTGCTTATGCCTGTAGGGGGGTCGTTTATTTCTGAGATATATGTACATATATTTTAGCTTTTCTCTTTTTACATGGATTTATCCTCTTCGTAGGACGCCATCCCTCGCGTTCAACCTTCCGAAGAATGCTTTTATAACTCTTTATAAGATTCAAAGGCCATACAGGTGAACCGAAATTCATAACCATATAAAGTTTATTCAGCTTTATAGCATGTAGGTCATCCATAATTTGTCTCCATACCTTTCTGTCTTATCCTTAGGCTCTCCGCTCTTTCACGAGACAATTTCTCTCTCATATCACCCTTTCTCCCTCCTATCACCTGACACCTTCTCTCCACCAGGCTCCGTCAGCGACTTCCGGCGGATAGACTCGTCGCCGCTGCTGAGCCTCCCCGACCCGGCCGAGGAATCCGCGTCCCCCAGCTCCTTCCACCGGCCTGGGGGAGACTACAGCACCCCCCCGCCGTCGTCGTCCCCGTCACCCATGAGGCACCGGCGCCCCCTCTCGCACATCTCCTCCTGCTGCTCCGACTGCTGTGACTGCGGCAACGACAGCTGCGGCGGCGAGGAGTGCAAGGCCCACGACGGAGGGGGCGACGGGGGGGCTTCTGACGAGGGGGCTGGCGAGGCTGACGGAGGCCAAGGCAGCGAGAGGGAAGGCTCCTGCCGAAACCAGCGCGGCGATCGGTCCAAAAGCGATTCAGACTGAAAAGATGATTTCCATTTTCAAGGAGAACTTGAGGGAAATAGTCGAAATAGCCATGAAAAAAGTCAGTGTGTAATAAGATTCATGAACTTCACGGATCAAATAGCTTCCTTTCATATTATTTATTCACCTGTCTGCCATACGTTATTGCTTTTGCTTGCCCCTTGATAAGAAAAAGAAACACCAGTATTCTTCAAGTCCCATTCTCATTTGTCCATCCTCCCGCCCTCATACGTATAAACGCCTCATCGAAACCCAACACGACTGCGGGGTCCTGTGTCCGTGCATGCAACCCCACTGCAATTTCGCTTTGAACCTTTGCCCAGAAAGGTAATGAATACATGAACGTGGATTATTAGGACTCGAAGTGGACTTTGAACACCGAGACAAGGACGCCGCCCCTGACACTGCCCGCGGAGAGGTGGGCGGGGTCCTCGACGTACGTGTTGTAGTGGACACGCCTAAGGAGGAGCGATGGGCGTGGGTCCTGCTTCACGGGTTGCTATTGCAGTAGGTGTTGGTGTGTGTGTGCGTGTGTGCCTTTGTACTTATGTGTGCTTGGGTGTTTTTATTTGTGTGCGTGTGTGAGGTAGAAAGGGAGAGAATGAGAAAGAATGTGTGTGTGTGTGAGTGTGTGTGTGTGTGACCTTAGAGGAGCTTGATTAGCTTTCCCTGGCTAGTTTTATCGTGTTAGTAAGATAACTAGGCAGGTGAGCATCTCTCTCGCTCTCTTCTCTTCTAACTATCCTTTTCTCCTTTTCTCTCTTTCTATCTATCTGTTTATCTATCTGTCTCTCTGTGTATTAATCTATATGTTTTTCTATCTCATAATATCTATCTATTTATCTATCTGACTCTCTTTTTTCTCTCTCTCTCTCGCTCTTTCTCTCTCTCTCTCTCTTTCTCTCTCTTTCTCTCTCTTTCTCTCTCTCTCTCTCTCTCTCTCTCTCTCTCTATATATATATATATATATATATATATATATATATATATATATATATATATATATATATATATATATATATATATATATATATATACATATATTCATTCATACACACACACACACACACACACACACACACACACACACACACACACACACATATATATATATATATATGCATATATATATATATATATATATATATATATATATATATATATATATATATATATATATGTATCTCTCTCTCTCTCTCTCTCTCTCTCTCTCTCTCTCTCTCTCTCTCTCTCTCTCTCTCTCTCTCTCTCTCTCTCTCTCTCTCTCTCTCTTTCCCTCTTCCTCTTCCTCTTCCTCTTCCTCTTCCTCTCCTTCTCTCCCTCTCCCTCTCCCTCTCCCTCTCCCTCTCCCTCTCCCTCTCCCTCTCCCTCTCCCTCTCCCTCTCCCTCTCCCTCTCCCTCTCCCTCCTCCTTTACCTCTCCCTCTTCCTCTCCTTCCCCCACTACCTCTCCCTCTCCCTCTCGCACTCCTTTTCCCTCTCCCTCTCCGTCTCCTTCCCCCTCTACCTCTCACTCTCTCTTTCTCTTTCCATCTTTCTCTCTCGCACTCATATTGTTTACAGACCCACTTGGCCTCTCAACTATAAACACAGCAAACTCAACCACAAGCTCTCCCTGTCGCGATTTAATACCACCGAAACACAAGCAATAAAAAAAAAATGATAAATGAATAAACAAAGTAAAATAGAAATGGAATTTGATTTAAAAAAGAAATCAAACCGAATTATCCTTTAAATCTGAAACGTCACAATTTCCATTTTATGACAATCCCATTATATTTCATCTGCATCGTTCGAGGTTTCATAACACTTCCTTTGTTTGTTTGTTTTGTTTTTCTATGTAGTGCCAACGTGCTTGTTCACAGTGCGAGTGTGATATGTTGAAGCTGCATTTGTGTGCATGAGAGGAATTCGAAAAAAATGTAACAGTTTATCCAGTATATGTGTTAAAGATAATTGCAAAAGGCAGAGGGCATTGCATAAAGGGTATCTGTGTGTATGGTTGGGTGTTTTTGAGAGATGTGTCGATGTATATATGAATACTGTATCATTATATTCGTGTAGATATATAGATAGATGGATAAATGTGTGTGCATGTATGTATATGTGTATTGTGTGTATATGTGCGTGTGAAGGTGTGTGTGTTTGTGTGTGTGTGCGTTTGTGTGTGTGTGTGTCTGTGTATCTGTCTGTCTGTGTGTCTGTGCGCACATACACACACACGCCCTCCCCCAAACTTCCCTCCCTTTCTCCTTGCGAAGCATATTCGGATGCTACTTCAAATACATATATCAAGACCAAATTCCGGAACTCCCACTCGCCGAAAAATAAAAAAAATAAAAAACAGTCTGGTGGGAATGCAATTTTGGCGTGATATATAAGTTACATTTTGGCGAGCGCTGGAGAAAA
>NC_091561.1:8670507-8673007 GCF_042767895.1 Penaeus vannamei | reverse complement strand
ATGAAAGACCAGGAAAACAAGTCATTACTGGAAAGAAAGAAAATAGTAAAGTACACGTAAAAACAATCATATTAGATTCCCGTTTTCTATGGCGCCTCACCTCGCAGCCGATGTCGGAAAGCAGTTCAGGCGTGATGTAAACGACGTTCTTCTTCGCCCACCGTCCTCGGCAGTTGGTGTTCGGCAGCGTGACGAGGTTGGCACCGGGCTTGGCATCCTTGTCAGGGTTCAGGGGCAACACCCATCGCTTGGGACGCCCACGGAACATCTGGGCGTATGTTGGGTCATAGGCGGCGTTCTGATGATGAAATTAGAAGGGTATGAATGTGAATGAAGTTGCTTTTGAAATGGGTATAAGGATATGGGCGCATTGTAAGTCCATTTTCTTTCCTTTTTATAATAGAAATGTGTACATGATAAATATCGTTTCCACCACAGGAAAATGTAAATATATATATATATATATATATATATATATATATATATATATATATATATATACTAATAATAATAATAATAATAATAATAATAATAATAATAATAATAATAATAATAATACAGAAATTTTAAAATTAAACCCCCTTCCACTTCTTTTCTCTCCTCAGAACGAACCTTCAAGGCTTCCACGAACATACAGTTGAGCATGTCGGCGTTTTTGTAAGCAGCGATGTCGAGAACGATGTGGCCGCGGTCTTCGTAGGCGTTGATGGTGTGGAGGAAGAAAAACGTTTCCGTGACGTATTGGGTCGACGTCACTTCACCCGTGTCGCGACGCAGGACGTGGATCTTGGTCTGCAACGGAAGTGAGGTCAAGGTGTGAAGTGGCGCACACGCTCGCACAGAGAGGGAGGGAGGGAGGGAGGGAGGGGCGGAGGGAGGCAGGGGCGGAGGGAGGCAGGGGCGGAGGGAGGCAGGGGCGGAGGGAGGCAGGGGCGGAGGGAGGCAGGGGCGGAGGGAGGCAGGGGCGGAGGGAGGCAGGGGCGGAGGGAGGCAGGGGCGGAGGGAGGCAGGGGCGAGGGAGGCAGGGAGGGAGGAGAGGGGGAGGGAGGGAGGGAGGGAGGGAGGGAGGGAGGGAGGGAGGGAGAGAGAAAGAGAGACAGAGAGAAAGAGAGACAGAGAGAAAGAGAGAGAGAGAGAGAGAGAGAGAGAGAGAGAGCAAGAGGTGTATATACATAGATTTACACACACACACACATCCACACACACACATACATATATGTATGTATATGTATATACGTATATACATAGTTATACGTATTTATACATATATATACACATATCTATCTATCAAGCAATATATATATATATATATATATATATATATATATATATATATATATATATACATGTGTGCGTGTGTGTGTGCGTGTGTGTGTACATGTGTGTGTACATGTGTGTTTGCATGGATGTGCATATGTGTATGTGTATGTATGTGTGTGTGTATATATATATGTATATATATATATATATATATATATATATATATATATATATATATATATATATATATATATATATATATACGCCCACATAAATATAGTTATTTATAAGTTTGTCTGTATATCTATCTATCTTTATATATATATATATATATATATATATATATATATATATATATATATATATATATATATCCATATATGGACATGAATTGAGAAGAGGAAAACAGAATGAGTGGTAGAAAAATAAAAAATATATATACACATATAACTAAAAGCACAATGAGAGAAGAAAAAGAGGAGGAATAGAATTTGAAAAGTGTCGAAAGATAAAAGCTTTCAGGCAACGCATGCAAGGGAAATATGAAAGAAAAATACATAATTCGTGGCAGATTTAATGAAACAAAGGAGAGAGGGAAGGACAGAAAGACAAAGCAGGAGGAAGGGGAAGGAAGAAAGATGAATAGAATAAAACAGAGAGATGGGGAGATGGATGAAAGGAAGGAGGGAAGGAGGAGAGAGAGAGAGAGAGAGAGAGAGAGAGAGAGAGAGAGAGAGAGAGAGAGAGAGAGAGAGAGAGAGAGAGAGAGAGAGAGAGAGAGAAAGGAAGAAGAGAGAGAGAAAGGAAGAAGAGAGAGGGAAAGAGGAAGAGAGAGAGGGAAAGAGGAAGAGAGAGAGGGAAAGAGGAAGAGAGAGAGAGAGAGAGAGAGAGGAGGGGACAAGGATCAGGGGAGAAAGTGAGAGAGAAAAAAACAGAAAGACAAAAGAAAGACAAAACATAAAAAAAAGCAGACAGACAGATCCACCTACCTCCTTCTCCCACCACTGCAGGGCATCAATAAGGGCGTCCTGCTTGAGTATGACCTTGATAATCTTGGACACGGACACGACCATCGGCTGTTCAATGATCACCCAGTAGTTAGGGGTCATGGCAAACGAGTGCATATAACAAGGGTTCAGTCTCCACCTCGCGTTCACAGACCCGACGATGTGTGCTTGTTCAAAGGGGCTCTTCACCTTTCCTGTGTTCAAAGGAAGTGTTCTTAAGGTTATGTTCTTAA
>NC_091561.1:8663007-8665507 GCF_042767895.1 Penaeus vannamei | reverse complement strand
AGATAGTTTGGGGTTTATATTTGGTTGGCATTTCCACGGCATCTTCCGTAATGCCGTTTCTATGGTCTTCGCTACATTCATTCACGACGATTTATCTTTTTGACAGTTACATGGTAAGATATTTAAGAACGACAGATAGCATGGTTTATGGTATTTTTCGTTCATTTTAAAGACGTGGTTGATTTTAACAGAACAGATGTGTTTGTGACCAAGATTTTCGTTAGTACTTCACTATATTTAGTAGTAAAACCGTTGTCCCCGAGAAGAACCTCCTCTACGGTTCCTTGGAAAAACCTCGACCTTCCAGAGTTTATATATCAATTAGGATTTTTTATCCACTGATGCTAACCTGATTTGGTTCCATGGAGAGGCTGGCGGATCTCTTTCTCGCACGATCGGAGCCAAATCGTTGGATCACAGTTAGGATAGTAGTTGATCCGCCCGTCCTGGTTCTCAGTGACTGTGGAGAGACGCAAACCAGAAATGAGAATTACATTAACAATAATAAAGATGGGGAGCTAGATATTGGTAACAATAACTAAAACTAAAACTTCACTCATGCCAAAAAGTTATCTTAAAGGTGAAATGGATAATGGTAACAATAACTAAAACTAAAACTTCACTCATGCCAAAAAGTTATCTTAAAGGTGAAATGGATAATGGTAACAATAACTAAAACTAAAACTTCACTCATGCCAAAAAGTTATCTTAAAGGTGAAATGGATAATGGTAACAATAACTAAAACTAAAACTTCACTCATGCCAAAAAGTGATCTTAAAGGTGAAATGGATAATGGTAACAATAACTAAAACTAAAACTTCACTCATGCCAAAAAGTGATCTTAAAGGTGAAATGGATAATGGTAACAATAACTAAAACTAAAACTTCACTCATGCCAAAAAGTGATCTACAGTTAATATCCACGATTAGAATAACAAAATGGTCGTCGGACACTACCTCGGGCGGGTCGGATAGATTTGACTGGACGCGGCGACCCAACGGGAGTGTGGTACTGGGACTCGAATCCCTCTGCATCCTGGTAAGGACTGGGACTTCTGCAGGTGTGTTGCAGATTGGCGCATGTCGAGGACCTTCGGGGACTGGAGACGGCACTGCAGTTGCACGATTCTGGCGGCGAGGGTGTGTGGCATATGTGGCCACAGTTCGAGTTGCATGACTCGCTGTGTGGTATGGCACTGATGCACTGACTGTCACAGGTATTGTATGGTATTGTGTGGCAGTTTCGTTCGCAGGTTCCGTGGTTATCACATGTGTCTGCACAGTTATGATGTCCACAGGAATTATAAGGCCTGTGACCACTGTACAGATTTGAATTTCGATGATTAGGTGAATGTGAACATGAATGATTATTATACGAACCACACGTGTGGTGACAACAAAGATTAGTTGATTTTATATTACTAACTGCATCATTGCACCGATTGTTACGGCACGGGCTACGGCAAGTATGGTCATTGTACTGGTTTGAATGTCTATAATCGCAACTAAAGGGTTCGCAATGTATACTTTTACACCTATGATTGTAACAAGCGCACTTGCACCTGTGACCGGGTGGTAAATAATGTGGATCGCCTAAGAGATATCTCAATTTCTTAGGGTCAATGGCATGCGTTGGGGGTATCTTGTCCCTGTATTGTTGTCGGTGAATTGGCGTCGAACAATAACTCGGGTAGTTACTACTGTTGCAGCTCGAGTGGGATGAGAAGGCTGCCTCGTTCCCGCTGTCCCTGTACAGGTTTCCAAAGGCGCTCAGTGGTCGCCTCAGAGTCCGGGGGTCCACGCGGTCGCTGTTCAGGAGGCCAGCGTCCTCGTCGTCGCTCAGGCAGTAGTTTTGGAGACTCTTCCTCTTCATCTTGGCCTCCAGTTTGCGTCTCAGCTGGACGATCTCGGCGCTCCTCCGCTTCAGCAAGTCAGAGGGCGTTGCTGTGAAGGAGTCGATGCTGTTTCCTGCTGCTCTTCTCTTGTTCCTCAGTGTGACAGGGCTGTTTGTCTCTGAGCCTTCGGTACCTTGGCCAGTACCTAGGTCACAGACTGGGCGTGATTCCGTGGTGAGGACATGTCGGGAATTCGTGTCTCCTTTTGCTTGATTCCGGTCTTCTGCTGGATACCCGTTTTCTTCTGTTTGATTCCCGTTTTCTTCCATTTGATTACCGTTTTCTGTTTCATTCATGTGTTCTTCCGTTCGATTCCTGTTTTCCGTCATTCCATACAGATTTTCCGTAAAGTTTCTGTCCGTATCTAAATTTTCACACTGATTATCATAATTATCTTTATTACCACAGTTTTCCACATTTCTTTCTAACTCTTCCGGCGTTGCTATTCGAAACTTAGCGGTAATCTTTTCCTTTAATTCTAATTTTACATCACCATTTATGTTTGTCACGTCCCCCGTTTCTTTATCCATTTTCAGATAAGTTTTTGATATGACTGCACTCCCATCTTGATCAAAATCGTCAACATGGCTTAGTTGTTTTCGAT
>NC_091561.1:8640507-8648007 GCF_042767895.1 Penaeus vannamei | reverse complement strand
ACAAATACATGTACATGTACTACTAGCTATATACACAGTATACAGCTATAAATGTGTATATACACACACACACATATATATGAATATGTTAATGAACATTGGACATAATGTATATATATATATGATATATGTACACATGATACATATAGGTGGTAAAGGGAGATGAGTGAGAGGAGTATATGTATACATATATAAATGACACATAGGTAGGTATATACTGAGTGGCTGAGTGTTATAACGTCCGCATAGCAGGAAGAGATATATATATATACATATATCACTAATTATGGCATGAAGTTGGTGTGTGTGTGTTTGTGCATGTAGACATGCTAATATATATAATAGTACTATAATCTTGATCAATCATTATCAACTTACTGACTACATCCCCACAATGCAAACAAATGTCTGTCATCTGCCAGCTTATTTAAATCCCATACATTATACGCACATTAAAAACACATAGATGAGCTAGGTCGCTCCTCAAAATCTGCTGAATGTCTCAGGTCTCTTATCTCTTCTTCAACAAAGGGAATGAATCCCATAAACTATATAACGACCAAATTGAGACAGGGTAGAGAGCAGAGAGAGCCAGAGAGATGGAGGGCAGAGACGTTTATCAATGAGAGCCAAATAGTGAGAGAGAGAGAGAGAGAGAAAGAAAGAAAGAATGTTCTTGTCTGCTCTGACGGCGAGGGAGAGAGGTTGTCTCCCAAAAGGCTATTGAGTCACGTCACGGCGCTGTCAGTATTAATAGAGGGAGAGTTAGAGGATTAACTGTGCCAAAGCGGGTATGGGATCCGACACTATGACGGTGGAAGGCTTACCGGATTTGTTGTGATAGATTGGTGATGTATGATTTGTTTTTTTTTTTTTCGTTTTTTTTTTCTTTCTTTGCTGCTGCTGTTGTTGTTGTTTTATATCGTTATATGGTTTCGATTTTGGTTTGAATCCTGTCAAAGGGGATTGAGTAAGATCTGACATTTATTACTACCCATAAGACTGAAGTTGTTAGAGTTGGAGTAAAAGAAATAAGTATTGAGGAAAAAAAACTGAATCAAACGACCTTGGTTTCAACTTGTAATGAATACATCAATGATTGGCCTCCATAATCCTGGTTTGGTATCCCTCCTGAGCAACTGTAGACTCTGCATATTCCGTCGACACACCCAGAATATCGTCGTCCACACGAACCTGATGAGTAGAACTCCTTTTTATCCCCTGACAGTCCCACAAGCCATAAGACTCGTACCTAGCCCGTTTATGGGGCCAGAATACGAAAATGAAATAGAGACCTGGTGCTTCGATTTCAACAAAGGAAGCAAGGGCCAGGCGTGCTTCGGGCGAGCGAGGTGACGTGGGCGGTGGGCCGAGGAGTGAGCTTGTGTGCGTGGGCGGCGTGAGCACCTCAATATGTAAGGGCTGGACACGTGACCCCAGGAGTCGCGCACGTGTAAGACGTTCTCGACCTGACGTCAGGAGAGGTGTAGGGGGGGTGTATGTGAGGACGTGTCTGGATGCAATGGCCGATACGTCGACATGGTTCTATGACGCTGGAAAGCAAGGGCTCCCAGCTTCTGTTTGTTTGTCATTCTTTTTTCTTCTCCCTTTTCTTCCTTTTTCCTCTTCCTTTTCTTCTTTTGCTTTATATTTTGCATGCTGGGGTCTAGCTGCTCTTGATGTTCTGTCTCTGATGTTCTGTCTCACGAATAACTTTAGGACTAATAACATCCCTGTTTGAGCAGAACTAGCATCAAACATCCTGATAACGAACTGAAATTGAATTATTACCAATTTCACATCCAGCATGTTGCAGATAACTAAAACATAAATGAATAGCTATCGGCATAGAAACATACAAGTATTTATTTGAATTAACAGTGCAGTACAATTAAGATAACATCTCAACCATAAACTAAGTGACATCACCTTGATAGTGACCACTATTGAGGGATGAATTTCGATTGGTAGCATATCAAGTGGCTACTTGATACGGAAAGACTAGTGAAAACTGGCCGCGTGAGAGAAAAAGATGGATAGACAGTCAGACTGACAGATAAGAACAGAAACAGGAAGGAGAGAGAGTGAGAGAGAGGGGGAGGGAGAGGGAGGGAGGGAGGGAGAGGGAGAGGGAGAGGGAGAGGGAGAGGGAGAGGGAGAGGGAGAGGGGAGAGGGAGAGAGAGAGAGAGAGAGAGAGAGAGAGAGAGAGAGAGAGAGAGAGAGAGAGAGAGAGAGAGAGAGAGAGAATCAGAGATACATCTCACCAAGGAGAGTGGGAGAGATCTCAAGAGAGAGGTGTTGAGGGTGAGAGATAAGAGAGAGAGGGTTAAAGGGAGAGAGAGAGGGCGGGGGAAATGCCTGAGAGAGTGGAGAAAGACCAGTAAAAATCCCAGATAGCGAGAGAGAGATACAGAGAGCAAGAGAGAGAGAGAGAGAGCAGAGAGAGAGAGAGAGAAAGAGGGAATAAGGAGAGGAGAGAGTAGAGAGGGAAATATGAGTGAGAGTGAATATAATATGAAAGAGAGAGAGATATATATAGAGAGAGTAAAGATGAGAGAGAGAGAGAGAGAGAGGGAGAGAGAGAGAGATGAAGGGAGAGGGAGAGGGAGAGAGAGGGTAAGAGAGAAAGGGATGAGAGAGATAGATATAGAGAGTAGAGAGAGAGAGAGAGAGAGAGAGAGAGAGAGAGAGAGAGAGAGAGAGAGAGAGAGAGAGAGAGAAGGGCGGCGGCGGTAAAGGAGATATATCGTGTTAATGAGAGAAAATAAGTCAGATAAAAACGCAATATAGATGGTCAAACCGAGACAGACACGATGCCAGACAAAAACGAGACAGAACCGGCGGAGCGAGGCGGACGAATTTCGAATCCGCGGACGAGCAATGGCGAGGGACCTTAATTAAATTGTTTCGAGTTAACCGCCTTCCTCGCTTTGGTGGCCATCTGTCATCGGGGTAATTAACAACGTTGCATGGGAGATTCGCGGAGACAAGTGACGCAGAAATGATGCTGGTAATGACGTCACTAAGGTGGAACGAGCCAGCAGCGTTGATGGGTGTCAAAACTGTTCTTAAAAAGGATTCGAACCTAAGTCATCCAAGGTAACAATCAGTGTCAAAACTGTACTTAACAAGGATTCGAACCTAAGTCATCCAAGGTAACAGTCAGCGTCAAAACTGTACTTAACAAGGATTCGAACCTAAGTCATCCAAGGTAACAGTCAGTGACAAAACTGTACTTAACAAGGATTCGAACCTAAGTCATCCAAGGTAACAATCAGTGACAAAACTGTACTTAAAAAGGATTCGAACCCAAGTCATCCAAGGTAACAGTCAGTGTCAGAACTGCACTTAACAAGGATTCGAACCTAAGTCATTCACGGTAACAATTAGGAAGAGTGATTAGTAGGTTTGTATGATCTTAGTTTGTGAAGTAGAAACGACGTTGGTATTAGCCTGATCATTATTAAGATTGTATAAAGCATTAGTATAGATAATGTATTAATGTAGATATATAATTAGCCTTCGTCAATAAGGATTCGAATACACTCTGCTTTAGCAAGAGCAACCGGTAATTAGCAGGCTTGTGTGGTTCAGTTGTTTAAAAACCTCTCTCTCCGGTTGTTAACTATCAGTGTTGATAGCAACGACGTCACCAATTAATTTAATATCATTCATCATAGAATATAAACATAACTTTATTCTATTCAGTAACCAGCATCTCTGATCCAACTCACACATCTCCTTGTTTGTTTTTCTTTCTTACTTACTTTTTTTCTTTTCTTTTTTTCTTTCTTTCCTTTTCTTTCCTTCTTTCTTTCTTTATTTATTTTTCTTTCTTCCTTTCTTTTCTTTTTTATTTTTCTTTCTTTCTTTTTCTTTCTTTCTTTCTTTCTTTCTTTCTTTCTTTCTTTCTTTCTTTCTTTCTTTCTTTCTTTCTTTCTTTCTTTCTTTCTTTCTCTCTTTCTTTCTTTTCTTTCTTTTTCTTTCTTTCCTTCCTTTTTTCTTTTACTTTCTCTCCGCATGGGATTCACACCACGTAGTCTGGGCATCGCAAAAAGTAAGAAATTCGCACAATATGTTACGCGAAATCTACTGTCCTTGTAATAGCACCGAGAAACCCCGTGAACAGCATGCGAAGGAAACAGCCAATTCGAAAGCACAGAATAACGAAATTGCTGACCAATCGAGTTTCATTGTGCTTGGCGGTCATTTCATACACTTCGTTGGTGCGTTGAAAAGATTGAATTTATTACTGTTGTCCTTCGGTAGTTGAACGTTAGGGATTTTTTTTTTCTGAGAAATGGAAATAGATAAAGGCATGGGATTGTTACAAAGCCTAAGGAATTCATATAAAGAGACAAATAAATATGTGTGAGTATACATATATAAGTGTAAATATAAATTATATATATACATATATATGTATATATATACATATATATACATATATATACATATATATACATATACATATATATATATATATATATATATATATATATATATATATATATATATATAAGTGTATGTGCGTGTGTGTGTGTGTGTTAAAATGTGTGTGTGTGTTTTCATATACGCGCGCTCCCCATGCGCGTTATATATGTGTGTGTGTGACTATATATATATATATATATATATATATATATATATATATATATATATGTATGTATGTATGTATATAAACAACAACATATATACTCACATATACACATATGATATATATATATGTGTATCTATACATTATATATATATATATATATATATATATATATATATGTGTGTGTGTGTGTGTGTGTGTGTATGTGTGTGTGTGTGTGTGTGTGTGTGTGTGGGTGTGCGTGTGGGTGTGGGTGTGGGTGTGGGTGTGTGTACATATATGTATGAATATATATATATATATATATATATATATATATATATACATATGTATAAGTACATATATGCGCATACATATACAAACGCACGAACACATACACACATACACACACACACACACACAGACACACAGAGAGAGAGAGAGAGAGAGAGAGAGAGAGAGAGAGAGAGAGAGACACAGAAAGAGAGAGAGAGAGAGAGAGAGAGAGAGAAAGAGAAAGAGAAAGAGAAAGAGAAAGAGAAAGAGAAAGAGAAAGAGAAAGAGAAAGAGAGAGAGAGAGAGATAGAGAAAGAGAAAGAGAAACAGAGAGAGAGAGAGAGAGAAACGCGTGCTCATACACACGTACGCACGAACACGTGGATTACTGTTTCATTCAGGCTCAGGATACGTTCCTGGGCGCGTGAATCAGTCAGCTGCGTCGCGGGGAACAGGAGGGAACTGGCAATGGGCGGACACAAAACGACGGTAATTTCGACACAGTTTCAGTGGGCGTGAGGGTGGTGTTGCCCTGAATGACACTGAGACAAGGTGAGGGTGTTGAAAGAACGAGAAGGGGGGGATGGGAGGAAGGAGAGAGAAAGGGGGGGAATGGAAGGGAGGGAGGGAGGGAGGGGAGAGAGGGGGCGAGAAAGAGGGAGGGAGATGGGGGGAAATGGAAGGGAGAGAGGGGCGAGAGAGAGAGAGAGGAGAGAGAGAGAGAGAGAGAGAGAGAGAGAGAGAGAGAGAGAGAGAGAGAGAGAGAGGGGGGGGGGAGGGAGAGAAAGAGAGAGAGAGAGACAAAGAGATGAAAAGTGAAAGAGAGAGAGAGAGAGACAGAAAGAAACAGAAAACTACAGATAATTAGAGATTTTTTCTAACTACCATACCGCCGTGCACTGTCAAAAGTATTGAAAATCTATAATGGACAAATATCTATATATACCAACGACATAGTTGCACAAGGAACACAATAAAGAGAATCAAAACGAAAACAAAACACGAAGCCTCTTGACTAACCGCGAGGGGGCCGGCAGCCATGTCTGAGGAACCGAGGAAGAGCCTGACGCAATCTTCTCGGCTTCGCTCTCTAAGAGGTCACGTGCCAGGAAGGAGCGTGTGGTGAAGCCCTCCTCTTGCACGGCGTATGTCCTCTTTTTTCTCTCCCTTCTCTCTTCTCTGTTAAGAATGATGTAATGATGAAAATTTTGCACATTTTACCCCCCCCCAAAAAAAAAAAAAAAAAAAATTATACGATAAGAATTATATTCCGCTAAAAAATGTGCTTCCGGGAGCATTCAGGGATGGAACACTTTTATGTACAACGAAAAACACTTTCTTGTTCAGGTTTATTTTAATTCTGGGGGCAGTTACGAAGGGATCAGCGGCAGGCCTGTTAATTCCACGCATAGAGGAGGGGGGAGGGGCTGACCGGGATAAACAGGATGTATAGGGATAAACAGGGAAGAGTGTAAAGCCAGAAATAATGAGAGTTGTTAGAGAAAGAGGCTCTTCTCTAATGTTGTTGTCGTTATAGTTGTCGTTAGCGCTATGATTGTCGTTTCCATTATTGGCGTTTTGTCGTCCTCGTTGTGGTTTCGCTGTCGTTGTTGCTCTTATAATTGTTGTTAGCATTATAATTGTCGTTAGTATTACAATTGTTAGCGCTTCTGTTTCGTATTAGTTGTTGTATTGTTAATTTCTCCCTCTTCGTGCATTACCACACGTACACTCTATCAAGAAGCCTTACACCAGTGCCTGCGATGAGAGGAAAGCCAAGCAAATTCAGAAACGATCGATGCAGTCTGCAGATCCCAAGGGAAAGTGAAAGATTGACACGAATACTGTAAAAGAAAAGAATATAAGCAGTCCATGGTCGAATAATTCATGATTTTCAGCACTCAAATGACATTATTTGATGATCCCGAGCATTAAAAATAATACATATCCATAAGATCGACGAAGTATTCATGCTTGTCGAATAATTTGTGATTTTCAGCACTCAAAGGGTGTTTTTTTATCAGTTAAGATAACCCAAGCATCAAAACTATTACATTTTCGACGAAAGATTGAAAAGACTAAACACAAACCATCCAAAACACACCTCGTTCGCCACCAACCAAATACTCTTCTTGTCAATAACTTCTACTTCGAAAAAAAAAAGTAGGACAAGAAGTTTGATATAGGCGTAAAGAAACCTCAGTGAATCTCTTCGGCTTACACCTGATTTCCGAAGCACCGTATGGTTAATTGGATAGGGGTTAAGCTGCAGTTGTTTTTGTGTGACGTGTTTGTATGTATTCCCATATGCAACTGTAGACATCTGTACACTTGCCCGCGTATGGTTAGATTTTCATGGATATTGATGTTAATATCTATATAGAGGTGTGTGTGTGTTTGTATATATACACATATAAATATATATATACATATATATATATATGTATGTATGTATGTATGTATATACTTATACATACATACATATATATACATATATATATATGTGTGTGTGTGTGTGTGCGTGTGCGTGTGCGTGTGCGTGTGCGTGTGCGTGTGCGTGTGCGTGTGCGTGTGCGTGTGCGTGTGCGTGTGTGTGTGTGTGTGTGTAGAATATATATATATATATTTATATATAGATATATATATA
>NC_091561.1:8628007-8633007 GCF_042767895.1 Penaeus vannamei | reverse complement strand
CAAATTTTCTACCGATAGTTTTGATCGTCATCCATTTTTCAATCAAGGAAGGCCATGTTTTTACCTTTAATATTTTCTTTCATATACTCAAAAATCCATTTTGTCACATGGGTCACTTACCTTACTCTACATCAAAATTACTGTTCAGCTATACTCATCAATCCGTCATGATGATAATGATATAATAATAGATATAAGTAATAGATATAGATAATACTTATGATACTTATAGGCATATAACGATTAATCATTCATGTTAAGACTAGGCATACAGACAGTGGTTGCCTTGTGCCACCAGTGAGAACCTACTAATTATTTTTTTCTTCTTCTTTTCTGTTTGCCGCTATGACAAGTTAATCCCTTCTCAGTAACCTCGGTATTATAATCAGTCTTATAATCACATTAATCAGAAATGCAATTCACTTCACTCACCAATCACTAAAATCTACGTCACTATGAGTTGTAAGGACCCTAGAAATCTATAAGTATCTCTATCTACTCACCTGCCATGTAAGTACTCCAGACATCTATAAGTATCCCTGTCTACTTACTTACTATGCAACACTATCGAAGTCAACTCAAATATTCCTGGGCCATAGACAAACCAACTGTCAGTAACTTTTCACATAATTCTTTGCCACCATTTGCTACACATCTACGCTTCTCAACTGACCTTCATTTACCTCAATTTATCATCAATCTTTGTAACCTAAAATTGCCTTTCTTTATCAACTCGTCTACCCCAGATCAATAATATCAGATCAACATGCCGTGCGATCATTGTGACAAGAAGTTTTCATCCATATAATTTATTTCGTGTAAAACTGGTGATGAATATAAATGGTCATTTGTAATAAATCAACTCGTCCGATTTCGTTCCCTTGTATTAAAAATGCTCACTCACTTAACCGATCTTCTCGTTTTTACGAAGCGCAGTGCACTATTTATTATGTTCCTTTATTAAACATTTAAGTATTTTTCGTACAGTAACAGTAACGTGTTAAGTACTAATTTCTAACTCAGGTAAATCATTGCAGTACATGGAGGTCTAGGGTATAATTACACGAAAAAGGGGAAACTAATATTAATTTAGCTTTTAAAGATACTTCCTTAATCGCAAGGAGCAATCGATACAGAAGACAGTAGGTATTGTTGCATTCATCTTCCACAATGAAGATAAGAAAGAGTCCTGAAATCCTGAAGTGTTTTTTCCTTGTTGAATCATAATCCTAATTGGAATCAGCTTTCTTAAATGGCAGTTGTCCACCGTGATCGCTTCAGAGTCCGCGCAAAATTGACTTCCATTCAAGTTTCTCGATGGCGTGGACTGATGACAAATCCTCAGTGTTGCCAGAAGCGTATGCGGGGCTGTCATTGGTGTTTTTATTAAACAAGCACTCAGAGGTATAAGTGCACTTTGTCATAGTGTCCCTCATTATTGGTAATGGATATTTAAATTATTTTAGATATTATTGGCAACGGATATTTTACGTATTTTGATGCACATTTTATTCATATTTCGAATTTATGCACCCATCAACTAGCGACCAATGCAGACAACCACTTTTTAGTAAATATTATACCCACGATATAGCGTCGATACATGTTCCAACATGCTTTCGTCATGTTATTCTTTCTTTTTATGTTATTCTTTTAATTTTCGTTCTTTCTCCATGTGTCACGAGTACAGGTATCCATCTATTCCTACATCTCCCTAGCGTTGAATAGACAAACGCGCCTCCAAATTTTCTTGAATGGAGCACGTGCTGAACCCCGCTCGACAACAGTAGTAATCGAGCCTCTGTTGGCCGCCAGTTAGAGACATTCATAGGCAGATATTATCGCCTCTTTCATACAGCAGCGAGATAGTGTCTAGAAACAGGATAGCGGCAAATCGGCTGCGCAGTCATCGTTCCTTGGCGCGGGGCTGCTCGTTAGACGTTATTTTGAGATGAAAATTTCCTATTAATAATTGAGATGATTTTCATGAATTTGGATATATATTTAGGTATATGTATACATATGAATAAATAAATAAATAAATATATATATATATATATATATATATATATATACATATATATGTGTATATATATATATATATATATATATATATATATATATATATATATATATATATATATATATATAAGTTTATATGTATATATATGTATTTATGTATACATTTACATCAATATCCATCAATTTATCTAAATATACATATATATACATATTTATATGTATACATGCATATCTATTTATACATACATACACACACATACACACACACACACACACGCACATATATATATATATATATATATATATATATATATATATATATATATATATGTATATATATATATGTATATATATATATATATATATATATATATATATATACATGTACATATGTATGTGTGTGTATATGTATATATATATATACATATATATATTTTATTTATTTATATAAATATATATATATATATATATATATATATATATATTTATATATATATATAAATATATATATATTATATTATATTATATATATATATATATATATATATATATATATATATACGTGTGTGTGTGTGTGTGTGTGTGTGTGTGTGTGTGTGTGTGTGTATATATACGTATGTATATTCATACATATATCATTAAAAGAAAATGAAAATAAAAAATATATACATATCCATACATGTCTTACAAAGAAAAGAAAAGAAAAAAAACATATGTATGTGTGTGCGTGTATGTACGCGGGCGCGCGCCCGTGTGTGTGTGTGTGTGTGTGTGTGTGTGTGTGTGTGTGTGTGTGTGTGTGTGTGTGTGTGTGTGTGTGTGTGTGTGTGTGTGTGTGCATGTGATTGTATTTAAGGCATCGGCTATTGGCAAGTAAAAACATTAGAGCACTGGAACAGACGAAAGAAAAAGAAAAATCACAATGGATCCCAAAAGGTGGATGACAACTCACAAACACATTTTTTTTACCTGTCTCCCCCCCCCCCGTGGCTCGCATGAATGTTTCCAAGGCCTCATAGTCACGTACAGAAATGGTGATACATGACTATGCATAATTCCCTCTGAACATATATCTTACGCTTTAACAATATGTCGATGGTAAGGATGATAATAGCACTGATAAAAAATAATAATTGGAATTATTAAACAGTGGTAATAATGATGATCATGATTAGGATTATGATAATGGTAATATTGGTGAAAATATCAAGAAAATAGTTGATTATAGATAAAATAAAATGTGTTTTCCTTCTTGAGACAAAGAAGAGGGAAAAAAACACATGCATTTTTTTTTTGGGGGGGGGCATTATTAATTTTTCTTTTTTTTGTTTTTTTACTATTCGTGTTAATTTTCTTCTTTCTTTCTCGATTCTCATCACATTTTTCACTTTCCTTTCTGTTACTACTGACTAATACTTCTGCCAGAAATTCTTTGTAGCAAAAATTATCACTATTACTGCCTCTCTATACCTGTTCCATCTACGACCACTATCAATATTTCAATTACATCTGATATTATTATTTCTCTTATCCTAATCATCATTATCAGTATCCTTAATAATGTCTTTGTTATTTTGGGTATCATTATCACCGCTCTTTTAGTGTTATCATATTTGTTATTAATACTTAACAAACAGCGCTGGGCATCGATACAGAGTATTGTCTAAGACGCTATGGCGATGCTTCAGAATTGTCTAAGGCGATTCTGGTCCACTGAGTCTTCGTGGATAACTAAAGCGATACCGATACTAATTACATGCATAGCCGATATATTATTGCTACTTTATTGTAAGAAGATATGCCAGGGAGAGAGAGAGAAAGGGGGGGAGGGAGAGGAAGAGAAAGAGAGAGGGGGGGGAGGGAGAGAGAGAAGGGGGGAGGGAGAGAGAGAGAGAGAGAGAGAGAGGGGGAGAAAGAGAGGAGAGAGAGATGCATTTTTTGTACTTTTTAGAGGAAAAAAGGGAGAATAAAGATATCTAAGAATACACCATCTAAGGCCTCTATACGATAGATACCTTAACCAAAAAATTTAACGGTAACAAATAGGCTGAGATTGCATTTACGAAATCCTTCACAAACAACTTAAAATACACTTTGCATGATGCGTCCTCAAGTTGTCAATTAATAGGCCTTCGTATTGGTACCGTCTACATTCAGTGAACAGTTTATGACATTTGTTTTTATTCGAAATTGATATAATTGATCTTGTATTATGTTGCGTTTCGTTGTAGATAATGTAATGGAAGGGCCAAGTGTGGATTTTCTCCAGAAAGTGAGCTGTTATATGGCAATATCCACAGTTTCAAAGCCAACTTTTTTCTGTTTTATTTCTATGGTTTTGTCCATCCAATAAAGGCTTAACTGATAATTTAATAACTGACCGACATCTAGGGAACATCATTGTGTATTAGAGGTCTTGTAGTACAAGTCTTCTGTTGTCAAAGACAGTTGGCACGGGCAATGAATGGTGAAGGCCGCGTTTATATATATATATATATATATATATATATATATATATATATATATATATATATATATATATATATATATATATATATATATTTTTTTTTTTTTTTTATATATATATATTCACCCATTTTTTTTTCTAGAAATTGAATTGTGTAATGCAGGAAAAAAAAGAAAAAAACTCTTTTAAGCAAGGTAAGAAACTAAGTGATAGTCCATTAGATATGACAGGATAAATCCACCGCTGTCTCGCTTCTTTTCCTTCGTCTTCCTCGCTGTTACCAGGCAGAGGCTCGCCACGCGGCCCATCAGCCTGACGCTCATTATCCAGCTGTGACATATGTAAGAGACTGCTCAACCCGCTTATTATCGCAGCGCTTCGAACACTGTCAGACACAAAATTCTGAAACATTGTGGGATTCCTCGTCTAAATGGTGACTGTGTAGATCTGGGGTTCATGACCTCTGTTTTGGGACGCCAAGCCACTAAAATGGTAGCTAAGGATATGTGCA
>NC_091561.1:8615507-8620507 GCF_042767895.1 Penaeus vannamei | reverse complement strand
AGATAAAATAACAAGATACATTGACCTGGCTCTCATTAAAGACGTGACATGTTTATATTCTTGATTTTTTGCTATTGCATTTTCGGTCTATTTTTATCGTATTGCTTTTGTTCCTGTTTGCTAATCTGTATTTATGAAGGTTCAGATCCTGAATTCTTTTTGAAGGGGTGTTGTGCAAAAGATTTTTAAAATTCCAGATTCATGACCGTCTTAGCGTATATGATACACCCATTTTTCTTTCATTTTGCTGTGGCTGTTTCTTTTTATTTGACGTTAGCATTTTCACTATTTCAGGTTTCTCATCAATGAGGTTAGGTTAGGTTCTGACCAGCTAGATGTTGACCTATCTTGCGGTTGTTCGATATTTAGCTTTCAAATCACGGCCGTATTTGGCAGGTAAAAATCTATCCCTTGTAATTATTCATAAGCCACGCAGGGATCTATCCATTCGTGCCGCGGGGCATACATCGTCTGGAGGGTATCCATATCTTTTCGTTTTTTTTTTTCTTCTTCTTCTTCTTCTTTCTTTCTTTCTCTCTTTCTTTCTTTTCGTTCTTTTTCTCGTGGTCTATCTAACTTGGAATACAGGGGGTCCTCGACTTACGACGGAGATCCGTTCCTACGATGGCGTCGTAACCCGAATTTTAAACGTAAGTCAGAACACACCCAAATACAGTACACGTACGTACATAAGCACCGAAATCACTCACATATGCTAATGCACATTGTATACATGTATTAATTTACTATGTATACCTGCATTAAGGTCATACTCTAAAACATAACAAGACACTTCTCTGATGTACATGAAACCATAACTAGGGCTAAAGGAACACGTGGAAGATAAACTGTAAATACCCTACATGATTTCTAGCGTCGTATCCACTAACGTCGTAATTAGAGACCGTCGTAAACCGAGGACCCACTGTATTTGCTTCAGGCATGGTTTATCATAGCTCAGTAAAATATGAATTCCGCTTTTTATTATTATTATCCGTGAGTTTAGGACAATAAAAGAAAAACAGTTGCACGCACTGATATACATTCCCGCTCCCGAAATCCGATTCTGTTGACCACATTCGCAGATGAAAACTGCCACAAAAATTGCTGCTTTCAGGGAGATACCACTAGTGCCAGGTTTGATTTCCCTCTAATCATATTTTCCCCATATTTCGGTTATATAATTGCTGTTACATGTAACTGTTATGATCATTGATATAGAATCATAGATCGTCTGCGCTGTATTGATATTTTTATTACTGTCATTACAACAGTGTATTATCATGTATTGTTTATTGAGTTCCGAACAAGCCGGGATACTAGCATTGCCAAAACACAAATTTTCATTGGGTGTTTGAAAATAAAGCTAAAACGTTTTAGATACTAAGATAATGATGAACAATATAGTACCGATATTATCAATAAAAAATACAGAATATGAGTTTTAAAAAATCCGAAGTTAATGTAACCATATGGAAACAGGCATCACAGGTGGTCCTCGATTTACGACAGAGATGCGATGGCGTCGTAACCCGAATTTTAGCGTAAGTCGGAACACACCTAAATACAGTATACGTACGTACGTAAATAAGCACCGAAGTCACTCACGTATGCTAATGGACTATGTATACATGTATTAAGGTCATACTCTAAAACATAACAAGACACTTCTCTGATGTACATGAAAACTTAACTAGGGCTGAAGGAACACATGGAAGACAAACTAAATATTGTACATGGTTTCTATCGTCGCATGGACGAAACGTAAGTCGAGACAGTCGTAAACCGAGGACTCACTGCGTTTGCTTCAGGCAGGGTTTATCATAGCTCAGGAAAATATAAATCCCGTTTTTTAATTTATTATCCGTGTGTTTGACAGACGCTGGAAATAATGTATCTCTGTTACACGTACACAGATACATGATTTCTAGCGTCGTATCCATTCACGTCGTAAATCAAGCTGTCGTAAACCGAGGACCCCCAATATTGCGATGGTCCACTGCTTATAAGGAGTGATACATTATTGGGACAGTATTATCACTGTGTCTCACTGGACAATATAAATCTAATGGAAGAAAAATCACATACTTAGAGCACAAACATGTATCAATACTGTGTGGAAATGTATGAATAAGAACGAATATCTTCGCAATACAAGAGATGTATTTTACCTGTTTCGAATATATCTTTGTCAGAAATACATTTGAGAGAATACACAGCATCACATGGGAGCTGATGAATCACCTGATGGCCGTAACCTCGCGCTCGTTATGTGCATAATTGCTGCCGCAACCTTGGATAGTTTGAATCTACCGGATGTGGTGTTCATATTTTTCTCTGTCGCAATGTATGCAGCTTCTATGACCTTCCTTTTGTATTTGCTTAATCCTCCATGGATTATTTCAACTTCTTTCCAGTTCGGCAAATGTCCAGCTTCATCTGCATGAACCACCATGGCGTTGGAAGTTCTATGGTGAAGGACGTCGGCGCGGTACTGCACTGTCGGGGTTGCTTTTCTGTTGTTTCTTTTCTCGCATTAGGTCATGTACTTTTTTCCAGGATGTGCTGGCGATGTTCATTGTATTGCCAAAGTATTTGCTGATCGCCTGGGGGAGATTACATGGAAGTAAAACGAGAAAATTGGAAGACATCACAGGGTTGGATCTTGAAAGTATGTTCTCCGCCTTCTTTCTGAGGTTCAGCAGGAGACCTTTGGGGTATTTGTTTCATGAAAGAATTAATTACATAGGTAACTTCACTCTCAAGGAACTCAGGGCCGCTAATCCTCAGTGCCCGGAGGAAGAACCCAATCCCAGATTTTGTTTTATTGCTGTGGGCGGAGTAATAGTGGATATAATCATCTTTATTCGTCGGGTTTCCTGTATACAGTAAAAATGTAGGTCGTCGTCGCCCCGATGTATCAGCATGTCATATTTCATCTGTTGTTATTTCTTATAAGAATGTCAACTTTCTACCCCAAAACGACAAATGACCCCCGATGTTTATCGACCCCTGGGGTGATCCCATCGACCCCTTAGAAGACCCCCCCTATCCTAATTAATCTCCTCCATTTTGCAGAAACGAGATGAAAACGACAACTGCCTCGGCGTGGGCGTGTCTGCTCCTGTGGGCGTGGTCAACTCGGGTATCGGGGTCCTACTACCGGGCTGTGGATTACCAAGTTGACTGCTTTGTGGAGTCCAGTGGAGTGTCAGCGGTTGCCAAGTCGAAGTTAATCTGTGCTGCGTCGTGTACTATGACGCGCTGTTCTCACTTTCGTTTCTTGGGTCTGTTCTGGTTCTTGTTTTTGTTATTGGGGTTCAGTTATTTCTATTATTATTATTATTATTTTGGTTTCTGTTGTCGTTAATATTGTTATTAAGTTATTATTATTATAAATTTCAACATCATTATTATTGGTGTTATCATATTTGCTATTATCATTCATGTGATCATCGTTATCACAATCATAATTGTTATCATCATTATTAGTGTCATGATTATTTTCATCACTATCATTATTATAATCATCGTCGGAATTACCATTATCGCTACCATCATTGCCATTATTATCACCATCATGTGTTATCATCATTATCATAATCAGTATCATTGTCATCATTAACATTAATATAATCAATATTGTTATCAACATTATCATCCTTATCATTATTATTATGATAATCAGCACCATTAATGTTATCATCAATATTGTTATCATTATCATTACCATCATTATTATCACCATCATCGTTCTTGCTTTTGTTTCTTAGTTTTGTTTTATTGTATACACATTGATTATTTTTTGTTCTCATTTCTTGTGCTCTTGAGTTTGTATATGCAATTCTCTCGTTCTCTTTCTTTCTTTCCTTTCTTTCTTTCTTTCTTTCTTTCTCTCTCTCTCTCTCTCTCTCTCTCTCTCTCTCTCTCTCTCTCTCTCTCTCTCTCTCTCTCTCTCTCTCTCTCTCTCTCTCTCTCTCTCTCTCTCTCTCTCTCTTCTAGGATCTTAACACATACACTCACTAATCAAACCAAGAAAAAAAAAAAATACTCTATTTCCAACCACTTATCTTTTCCTGTTCTGATTCCATTCCTTCATAAAAAAAATCCTAATATCACCCGTATAAAATACATATTTTGATGCTGAAATTGTAGATAATCTCTTAATTGTTATCGCTTTTGGGATTGGCAAAACTGTGTCACTTTATCAAAAATTAACGAGGGTATTTTCCTCAATTCCATGGCCAGTTCTCTGTTTTTATTCCAAATTTTCCTGTGAGAAGTAGAAAGGGGAAAAGAAGGAGAATCGAAAGAAATATCCAACCCGTGATAATAACAAATTCCTTCTTAGTATATTTTTATACCTATCTAAAGCCATCGACACAGTAAATATATATATATATGTGTGTGTGTGTGTGTGTGTGTGTGTGTGTGTGTGTGTGTGTGTGTGTGTGTGTGTGTGTGTGTGTGTGTGCATACCTACATATATATTGACAAACGCGATGGTTTCAATTTTATCAGATAATCAGAATGCAGTATGTCCATATAAATGGGAGTATCCCAAGGCTCTATCCTTGGACCACTGCTTTTTATTCAATATATTAATATATTTTTTTTCCTTTAGATCGTGCTTTTATCTTCTTTTTGTAGAAAATCATTGCTTTTATTATGCTTTCTTTCTTTTCATATTATTCCGAAAAAATCCGAATTCTACTTATTTCTTTGTAAATCTATTACTTATATATATATATATATAGATAGATAGATAGATAGATAGATAGATAGATATATAGATATATATATGTATATATATATATATATATATATATGCTTAAATACATATATGTATGTATGAATATATATATATATATATATATATATATATATATATATATATATATATATATATGTATATATATATGTATATATATATATATATATATACATATATATGCATAATATATACATATATATATATATATATATATATATATATATAT
>NC_091561.1:8595507-8600507 GCF_042767895.1 Penaeus vannamei | reverse complement strand
TTTGGCACAATCAAAGAAAGTGCAATATTAAATCCACTTGGCTGTGGAACACCGCTTGAGCTGTATGCACTGTGGCATTCATTTTTTCTGTTCATGTATTCTTTTTATTTCACTTTATTCTTTTTTTTTTTTTTACAATTTTCAAATAATTTTTACTCTCTCTCCTATTTAATCTATTCAGTATTTCCTTCAGTTTCTCTGTGTTACTATCTTTTGCTATATCTACGTCTACCTATCTATCCTTCTACGTCTTCTATTCAGTATATCTCAGTCAGTGTCTCTCTAAATCTCTCGAATTATCTATGTCTGCGTCTATCTTTTTATCAATTTCTATTTAGTATATCTATCTGCCTATCACTCTTTCTATTTAACTATCTTTCCAAATATTACCGTTGCTTTGTCTCTCTGTTTATCCTACTCATTATATCCCTCTATCTTCCTACCTATCTGTTTACCAATCCCTCTGTATATTTCTGCCTTTCTATTCCTCTCTCACAAGAGCTATACCCATCTATCTATCCTGCAGTCTCCTCACGTCTCTGTCCCTCTCCATCTATCCGTCTCTCGCCCTCCTTGCTATTAATACACTTCTCCCTCGAGCCACTTTTACCATACTATTCTAACTCACTCATTACACACAAACCAGTGCCTGAAATCCTTTTTAAATGTCTACACGCTACACCGAGAAGCTAATGGAAGTTAAAATCAAAAAGATTAATCATCAATATTTTTTTGTTTGGAATTCATGCCTCATCAGTCATTTCTTGGACGGTGTAAAATGAGCTTGATAAAAAAAGGAAGTGCTGTAAGTAGCGAGTTAAAAAGGATATGAAGAACGACCATGACGAATCCACACCATTAATATCCGGTGCACAATAATGATTGAATCATAATAACAATAACATAACAATAATGATGATAATCAATATATTATGATGTTTAAAAAATACTAAGAGAAGTAATAGTTAATAGCTCATATCATTTATAATAATAACCATGACAATAAAATTTATTTTATTCTAGTGGCAAGTCATGACTATGGCGTCGGAATTCTTATGAGACAAGGATTTGGCAAAGGCAGAGAAAAAGAGAGGTGGTTAATGGAGGAATGCACACAAATAAAACAGGATGGAATAGACTCAAAATGATGTTCCAGACAATTAGAGAGATAACAGGAAAAAGAGACCTTACAGAGGAAAAATAATAAAGGACAGAAATGGAAACATAATGGAGAACTGCACTCATGTAGAAGAACAAGATGGAAGAGAGATAACCAGAGAAAAGAGACCTTACAGAAGAGAAATAATAAAGGACAGAAATGGAAACACTGACTAAAGATGTAATGGGGAGATGGAGAGATTACGTGGAGCAGTTATTCGAGGATATCAGCACCAGATTTGCACCAGAGATAAATGGCGAATTAAATGGGCCCAAAATACTAAGAGAGGAGGTGGAACAAGCAGTGAGGAGGGATGCAACGTGATAAAATCAAAAGACAGAGATAATATAGTAGTGGAAATGGTAGAGTCGTAGGATTTAGGTTTAGAAAACAATAACAAAACTAGTAAACAAAATCTACAACACAGGATACATCATAATTTTACTATTTCTAAAATTAGTTGTAATCATACAACCGCCACCATTACATTGATTTTCTTCTCTTTCTCCTTTTCCTTCTCCTCATCCTCATCCTCTTTGTTATCACTTCTTATTCCCACTTTTCTTTCTCCTTTTCCTTCTTCTTCTCCTCCTCCTCCTCCTCTTTGTCTTCATACTCTTCTTATTCCCTTATTCTCTTTCTCCTTTTCCTTCTTCCTCTCCTCCTCCTCCTCTTTGTCTTCATCCTCTTCTTATCCCCTTATTCTCTTTCTTCTTTACCTTCTCCTTCTCCTTCTCCTCCTCCCCGTCTATATCGTCATTCCCTTCTTATTCCTTTATTCTCTTTCTCCTTTTCCTTCTCCTCCTCCTCCTCTATATCTTCAACCTCTTCTTATTCCCTTATTCTCTTTCTCCTTTTCCTTCTCCCTCTCCTCCTCCTCCTCCTCTTTGTCTTCATCTCCTTCTTATTCCCTTATTCTCTTTCTCCTTTTCCTTCTCCCTCTCCTCCTCCTCCTCCTCCTCTTTGTCTTCATCTCCTTCTTATTCCCTTATTCTCTTACTCCTTTTCCTTCTCCCTCTCCTCCTCCTCCTCCTCTTTGTCTTCATCTCCTTCTTATTCCCTTATTCTCTTTCTCCTTTTCCTTCTCCCTCTCCTCCTCCTCCTCCTCTTTGTCTTCATCTCCTTTTTATTCCCTTATTCTCTTACTCCTTTTCCTTCTCCCTCTCCTCCTCCTCCTCTTCTTTGTCTTCATCTCCTTATTCCCTTATTCTCTTACTCCTTTTCCTTCTCCCTCTCCTCCCCCTCCTCCTCCTCTCTGTCTTCATCCTCTTCTTACTCCCACTTCGCTCGATCTTCCATCACCATCGCCATCACTTGAACGTCTTGCATGTTCAGAAACGACCTGGCAAAGATCTGGACGCTGATGAACCTGACTCTTCGAGGGCCGGGAGGCATGAAGAGGAGTCTGCAGAAATTGAACAGAGAGTAATGATGATCATTATATCAATGGCACTGCGAGACGTTTGTAGTTTCAGATCGTTATTACTATTATCAAAGCGAATAGTAAAATGGAATATAGCATCTATCTATCTATACACACACACACACACACACACACACACACACACACACACACACACACACACACACACACACACACACATACATACATATATATATATATATATATATATATATATATATATATATATATATATATATATATATATATATATATATATATGTTTAATATGTATATATACATATATAATATGTATATACATCTGCAATGTATATATATATATATATATATATATATATATATATATATATATATATACATATATTTTATATATATATATATATATATATATATATATATATATATATATGTATGTATATGTAGATATATATATATATGTATATATATATATATATATATATATATATATATATATATATATATATGTATGTATGCATGTATGTATGTATAATATGTATATATAAATCTATAATATATATACATCTATAATATATATATATATATATATATATATATATATATATATATATATATGTATATATATGTATGTGTGTGTTTGTGTGTGTGTGTGTGTGTGTGCGTGTGTGTGTGTGTGTATACATATATATATATAGGCATTATCTATATACATATATAATATATATATATACATATATATATACTATATATATATATATCTATAATATATATGTGTGTCTATAATGTGTGTATACACACACAAACACGCGCGTACGCGCAGCACACGCAAGCACACATACACACACACACACACACACACTCGCACGCGCGCGCGCATACACGTACACACATACATACACACGCACGCAACACACACATATATATACATATATATGTACATGTATACCTCTGTATGTGTGTGTGTGTGTATCTATACATCAATACCTTTTCTTCAGCTTTCCGAAGCTAACATGATTCAAGAAGGAGCTCTAAAGCAACTTCTCGAATTGCCTTTCCCTTACAACTTTAACCGTAACTGTAATACACGCAGCACAAACGAATGAAGTTTATCAACTACATTTCATACAAGATCCCCGTCTCCTCACCTGCCGCCGCCCTCACGAGGCCCGGGAAAGGAGCCAATGAGGGCGCAGCCGGAAAAGTCCCTTGCAGCTGGACTCTCGCCGCCACGGACCTTCGGGCAGAAGCGCTCGAGTTGGCAAAGGGATTCTCTCGTTTTCTCAGTCAGAGATGATGGGTGTGGGTGATACTCTGGAATAAGGTTTAGTTTCCCTTAAATGATATGCATGAACAATAACTTTCTTCTTCTGTCAGTAGCATTTATTACATTTCTGTTATTCAGTTCAGCTAAAAATTAACACAAATATAATATTCTTAAGGGCTGCCTCTCTTATCCAAGAAAAGAAAGGAAGAGCAGGTATGATACATGCCCAGTTTTGCTTTTCCTTGAAAAACAAAGCAAGTCTTTAAGAACGGTGTAAAAATACCTAGAGAATAAATAAGAATAAGTAAAATAAATAAGAGATAACACATTCAAAAAAAGGGAAGCTCGTCACAGTCGCACCTCGACGGAATGGAAAAAGGATGGGACGGCTATGTGTGGCAGGACATCGATGCTCTGAATGCAATAGTTTTCGCCAAGGTCCACCCGCCACCAAGAAGCATTCTGCCCGTTGGAATGATTCTGCGTGTCGAGGTCACCGTCAACAGCTCGATCGGCCGTAAAGCTGATTCAGGCAAAACATACAGCCGGTTTGTTAAAATTGTGCCAGGCCCGACCCAAGAAATTTTCATACATACAGACGCAGAAATAAAGGCTGTCTATTTATCTGATAGATATACATTTAACCATCTATTTACCGGGTTTATTTTGCAGGTCTTGACTGTTAAATATGCATTTATTTCTCTATTTATGCATGTCAAGTATACGAATATTACTTGGGTCGGGCTTCGCACAATTCTAACGAACCGGCCTATAATCAATAGTTGATATTGCACTAATCTGAATATCAAGTATCGATCCCTTTAGGTTATAAATAGCCATGTTTTTTATACGTAGCCTTTCATATCAGATACTGTGCATTGATCATTAATACTAAAACGAGGAACATTTTATTATTATACTTACAAAAGATAAGAATCAGAAGATAAGGCGTTTTCCTGAAAGGCAACTTCTTCAATCGTGAAACTGATCTTCCGGTAAGTACGATTGGCCTCCTCGCTGGCCAGCTATAAACTCTATAAATAAAAATATAAAAATTATAAAATTATAAAATTATAAAAGCTATAAAAGCTATAAATAAAGGTCGTAGAGTGTGCAGTGTCTTTCTGTTTATGTCAAAGTTCGGTTTTAGTGTGGAGAGGAAAAAGGACATAGTA
>NC_091561.1:8570507-8580507 GCF_042767895.1 Penaeus vannamei | reverse complement strand
AATAAATACATAACGTTCATCATTCAAAATTAAAACCCACTTCACCCGCTTGTGAGAACGACCTCATGCGCACTGCCTCAATTCTCTCACTCGTGTAAAAAGCAATAAGAAATACTAATCAGTATGTGAAGAATGGAGTAAAGTCTTAAAATATCAATCGAAAAAAAATAATAGCGTGTGCAAGAACTAACACAGCAACTATTAAATGTGTGTGTGTGTGTGTGAGAGAGAGAGAGAGAGAGAGAGAGAGAGAGAGAGAGAGAGAGAGAGAGAGAGAGAGAGAGAGAGAGAGAGAGAGAGAGAGAGAGAGAGAGAGAAAGCGAGAGACAGAGAGAGAGAGAGAGAGAGAGAGAGAGAGAAAGCGAGAGAGAGAGAGAGACAGACAGACAGACAGACAGACAGACAGAGAAAGCGAGAGAGAGAGAGAGAGAGACAGAGACTGACAGAAAGAGAGAGAGAAAGAAAGAGAGAGAGAGAGAGTTATCCACTGTGTTGTGCCCTATTGTGGTGCACTGAGTTGTGTTGAGTCCCAGCTTCTACTACAGTGTTTCACTAATCCTCACAGCTCTTTATTCATATATTTCATTCTGGATCATTGCAGAAAAGTAACACTGGAACAGTCGATACAGTGGGAAGAAGTTTTGCGAAAATAGCAAAATAAAACCACTATATTTATCGATTAAACTCCACAAACAAGAACAGTCGGAATAAAATCTAACAAAACATGAAACAAAGAAAACTGAGTGCAAAAGGGGGCGCTCCCTACTTTTGAGGGGTAACTAAAAAGAAAATAGAAATAAAATATATAGATAAATAAAAAAGAATAAGTAGATAAAAGGAGCCACTCTACTATATCCACCCGACGCCCACACGGTCACAGGACCTCATTCGCCTCATTAGTCATCTGCTTCTGTTTGTCTGTCAACTGACCATTCTATCTGTGAATTAATCGAGAGAGAGAGAGAGAGAGAGAGAGAGAGAGAGAGAGAGAGAGGGAGGATGGAGAGGGAGAGAGAGAGATAGGGGGTGGGAAGGGAGAGGGAGAGAGAGAGATAGGGGGGAAAGGAGAGGGAAAGAGAGAGAGGGGGGGGGAGAGGGAGAGAGAGAGAGGGGGGAGGATGGAGAGGGAGAAGGAGAGAGAGAGAGGGGGGAGAAGGGAGAGGGAGAGAGAGAGAGAGGGGAGAAGGGAGAGGGAGAGAGAGAGAGAGAGAGAGACAGATGACTATCAGCCATGAATACACCTTTCCACTATTCACACCTTGGAAACCATTCATGTTTATTTTTCCACTAATTAAGTTCTCTTTCCTTTAACATATCTGATGTCATGTGAATGTTCATGACAGTCACGTCGTATCAGATTCCTGTGCAGTTCTGCAGTAGCGGTTTTTGGCATGACACTTTACAAGTATGTATTTTTTTATATATCCTCTCTTTTTTGCCATCTTAATGCATAATTTAGAGATTCTTCCATTCCGGGAATGGCTAAAGTTCAGCTCATTTTTCTGTATTTTTGTGATATTGTCAGCGCAGTTCCCAATTATTTTGAAAAGCTGCGTTGTTCTGCCGTTGAATATATATTTTTTTTAAGCACTCTGTCTCTGCCTCCCTCCCCCCAACACCCCCTCTCTTTTTATATCTATCTATATTTTTTTCTATAAACGCGTTTTTTTTACAGAAACCTTGTTATTGGTCTGGTGTTGTATAGAGGGCTGGTGTCCTCTAACACATATTTATTCAAGGTATCTTTACAAAGGTACACCCACTCCATCTTGATAAATGTTGATGTCACACTCCCATCATTAAATGGCCTACTTTACTGTCTCTTCATTATTCCACATGTGATGAAGAGCTTTCTTGTGACGTGTTAGGTGCCTCTTGCAACACCTCCATGTTTTATATTTAGCTTCAAAGTCTAATTTCCACCTACTTCTAAACCATGGCTGATCGTCTGGTCTGGCAATGCATGTACGGTTAGGGACATACTGGTTGTGCGGGACTTACTGCAGTCCATTATCCAAGTGACTTGCTCACTGTCGGTTCCTGAGAGTCTTTCCTCCCAGTCTGTGCTGCAGGGAATAACTTGGAAAAGATTCGCTTCAAACTAGTGTGAGATATAATGGCGACACTACAGTTACGTGGTCAGATCAGCCAGTTTGAGTCAGGGGCATGTCCTTTTCCCGAGGTCAGACGAGACAGGGACGAAAGAGTCTCCGAGGACATGTGTCGAGGTCACGTGGTTATGAAGGCCTTCTTGAACTGATAGCCTAATGCTCTTTGAGTAAAATGTTGGCTCAGATCCCGAGCCATCGATGCTGCTTTGACATTTATGCAAAGGAAGAAGGTTGTCGGGGTTTTTTTCGAGAGGAAATTGCTGAGGTCGGTTCAGAACAAAGAGCAGGAGGGTTGATTTGTCTTTCAAAATGACCATAAAAAACATTGCTTCCATCCTGTGTGGAATCTGTGCAGGGGACAGTTAGTTGTATATGAATTCCGTGCATACAGCATGCTGCAAGTCTCCTGCATTACATTACTCTTTAGCCACGCCTCGGTCGGCGCGTGTAACGAAGATCCACACACACACACGCACATATACATTTGTGTGTGTGTTTGTGTCTTATTGGTTGTGGCTTTTATGTTGGACAACGCGCTGGTCAGGGATTGAAAACTGTTACTCATTGGGTTATTAATTTATCAGTAAGAGACAGGGACTGCAGGTGTACAAACCGTGTCAGATTCACGTTATCCCCCCCCCTTTCTTTTTTTCTTTTCAACGAAATTTCTGATAAAGACATGCATTTTTAAAAGTTATTTAGAAGTTCTGTAGATTTTGGTGGATTTTGATTCTTTCCCCTATTTTCCTGTAGTTGTAAAAAAATCTAAAACGGCAATTTCACTGCATCTGATATCGCTGCTGCAGAAATCTGTGGGATTGAACAGGCCCTCTCTCTTCTTATTCTTTTTCTCTCTGTCTCCCTGCGTTTCTCTTCCTTTCTCTCTCTCTCTGTCTCCCTGCGTTTCTCTTCCTTTCTTTCTCTCTCTGTCTCCCTGCGTTTCTCTTCCTTTCTCTCTCTCTCTCCCCACCCTATTCTCTATCTATCTTTCTTTTTATTTCTACCTTTCGCTCTCTATCTATCTCTATCTCTTCCTTACCTTCTCTCTCATTCGCTCACCCCCCCCACCACACATCGTACACGATAGTATATTACGAGAATAAAACTTCCCAGTTATAATTCACAAAATGGTCAATAGTGACTGGTAAAAAATACATACTTCAGTCAAATTTTTCCCAAGATGATGTATCATGAATAACCCACACTGGTTTGGCTGTTTTTTATAAATAAATAGTGATCATAATTCTTATGGCAAGAACACGCTAAGGATAAGCATAAAACGAATGTAAAGAAAAAAACAAAAACAAAAAATTACAGTGGCGAAGGAAATGCAGACCTTCGCACGCCACTGGGACTGCCTGTGCTCGGCGTCAGACCCTCTTCTTCACAGACGGAGACAGTACCCGCTGAGGTGCACACACGCCAGCTCAGAAGCTCAAGGTACGGAAGCAACCTGTTTCCCTGTGGTGTTCGAGGTTCGAGTCATAGATCCTCTCCCTATTCCTCCTCCCCCTCCCCTTTCCTCCTCCTCCTGTCCTCCCCCTCCCCTTTCCTCCTCCTCCTGTCCTCCCCCTCCCCTTTCCTCCTCCTCCTGTCCTCCCCCTCCTCCCCTCTCTCTTTAAAAAGAGACAATATAATCGCTATGACGAAAAATACTATAATATTGGACTTCGCTTCGTATGAATTGGTTTTTCATGATCGTTGTGGTGTTCGAGTCATAGATATATTAGATAAACGTACTTTAAAAAGAGACAATATAATCGCTATGACGAAAAATACTATAATATTGGACTTAGCTTCGTAAGAATTGGTTTTTCATGATCGCATTGAGACAAAAACACTATGATGTTGTCCTATGATATTGTAAGAATTGTTTTTTCATGATTATTTTGATCTGAACGTAAATGACAGTGACTTATTGATAATTATGAAGCACTGCCATTCTTACCAGTTTCCCTATTGCCATTTATAATCAATAATATTCATAATTGATTTACCATTAATGGTTATTAGTAAACAGGCGAAGAAGCAAGTGGAGAATACGTATGGGTGGGTTAACCTTAAGCTAGAACAGTGGTGTTCAGACCGTGTACGTAAATTGGCGATATAAGAAGGAACAACTGATATACTTGCGACCCACTTGCCCTTTTCCATAGAAGATGTATATATATGATGAAAAACGAATACATGTATGTACATACACATATGCACATATATATATACATATATATATGTATATATATATATATATATATATATATATATATATATATATATATATATATATATGAATATCTATATTCATCTATCTATCTAATTTATGTACATATATACATATATGTATATATATGTGTGTGTGTGTGTGTGCGTGTGTGTGTGTGTGTGTGTGTATGTGTGTATATATATATATATATATATATATATATATATATATATATGAATATCTATATTTATCTATCTGTGTATATACATATATGCATATATGTATATATATATATATATATATATATATATATATATATATATATATATATATATATATATATATATATATATATATATATATATATATATATATATATATATATATATATATATATATATATATCACACACACACACACACATATATATAAATATATCACACACACACATATATATATAAATATATATCACACACACACATATATATAAATATATATCACACACACACATAGATATATAGATATATCACACACACACAAATATATACATATACATATATATATACATATATATATATATATATAACTATATAACTATATATAACTATATATATATATATATATATATATATACTTATATATGTATATACATACATATATAAATATATACTCAAAACGAAGACGTAGACTAACTCCGACGTTAATAATTTCATGTTTATTAACCAAACGTTTCGAAGATCAATCAAATCTTCATCATCGGTGCTGTAATGATGAAGCTGATAAAATGCAATTAGAGAAATTCATAAATTGATTTGGTTCTCTACATTTTAGATAGTGACACAATACAAAAAACGTAAATAAAAGAACGTAAATGACAGAATAAAAAACTGTGAAAGGACAATATACACATAAAAACACACACAAAAATATATATACAGAAAAATAGAAATAATAATATGTAAAACTAACCAATCTGGGTGAAAGTCAGCTAGACACTTCTGTCCAGCTGGGAAACGAAGTAGTTGCGGTAATTGTGTTATTCAGCTCGTGTTTCATCTTTCGAATCAGTAATGACTCCGATGGCGGGAAGGGAGTGAGGCTAGAATATTGAAATCTGTTTTAGAGAAAGGATCTGAGTGTTTGTGAGTGTTCTATTATGGCCGAGAACGATGGTCTGCTCAGTGGAAGTCCAGTGCGAAATGACATACCTTTCTGTTCCAATATGCGGTGGTGTAACCATTGTGAGGTTGATCCCACTTGACTTGGCAGTCAGTACAGGTAAATAAGTAAACAACATTAGAACATAAGTTAGTGTGACATTTCATAGGCTGTTTTTAAAAGTTTGCAATAGTGTTGGTGTTGCTAAAGACAAACGTGAACTTTATCTGTGGGTAATTGTTTTGTAGAGGCATCTTTAATTGTTTTCTGATTTCAAAGCTTAATTTCCCCATAAATGGCAGTTTTACATTTCTATCTATTTTTACTGTTGATATAGTAGGTTGATTAGAATTTTTTTTTACATAGAAAGGTCTTTGTAATTTTATCAGATAATTACAGTGGATAACCGTTTCTTACAAAAAAATATTTTAGGAAATTAATTTCGTCATAGAAGGGCAACCAATTGCTACACAGGTTGTAGGCTCTAGTGATGAGTGTTTTTATGCTGTTTATTTTGTAAATGTATGGGATATTACCAAGAAAGTGAAGGTCGAGGACAGTTAAGGTTAGATTACGGTAAATACTTGTGTGCAAACGTCCATTATCATTGGTGCCGTACATGTCTAAAAAGGGTAATTGGTTGTTCTGTGTTTCGCAGGTAAATTTAATGCTCTGGTGTTTAGAGGAAATAATTCAGAAATAACTTTACGTGCGAAGGGTGTTTGAACATAACTAAAGTATCATCAATGAAAGCTGAGCTGAATAACATAATTTCTGCAACCATCTTGTTTACCAGCTAGACACTTCTACCCCTGACTTTCACGCAGATTGGTTAGTTTTACATATTATGATTTCTATTTTTCTGTATATGTTTTTGTGTATGTGCTTTTATGTGTTTATTGTCCTTTCACAGCTTTTGTTCTGTCATTTACGTTCTTTTATTTACGTTTTTTGTATTGTGTCACTATCTTATATTTAGAGAACCAAATGAATTAATGAATTTGTCTAATTTCATTTTATCTGGTTCATCATTACAGCACCGTTGATGAAGATTTGATTGATCTTCGAAACGTTTGGTTAATAAACATGAAATTATTTATGGACGGTGTTAGTCTACCTCTTCGTTATGACTTTGACGCTTAAGTGGTAAACCTGTAACGACATATATATATATATATATATATATATATATATATATATATATATATATATATATGACTTTGACGCTTAAGTGGTAAACCTGTAACGACATATATATATATATATATATATATATATATATATATATATATATATATATATATATGACTTTGACGCTTAAGTGGTAAACCTGTAACGACATATATATATATATATATATATATATATATATATATATATATATATATATATATATATGTGTGTGTGTGTGTGTGTGTGTGTGTGTGTGTGTGTGTGTGTGTGTGTGTGTGTGTGTGTGTGTGTGTGTGTGTGTGTGTGTGCGTGTGTGTGTGTGTGTGCGTGTGCGTGTGCGTGTGCGTGTGCGTGTGCGTGTGCGTGTGCGTGTGCGTGTGCGTGTGCGTGTGTGTGTGTGTGTGTGTGTGTGTATGTGTGTGAAAAAATAATAAACACACACGCATTTATATATATATATATATATATATATATATATATATATATATATATATACATATGCATATGAATGTATTCATACACACGCACACATCACTGGTCTAGGGACTAATTTCTTTAATTATTTTCATGAACAATGAACTGAAAAGATTCAATGCCAATGCAACCTATTACAGGATGTGAGTTTGCCAGTAAATTAGTTTTCTTTATTTGCCATATGAGTGTGCGATCGTGACAGCGGCTAACCCTTTTTTCGGTGTCAGACAATTCAGTATCATTAGTCATGACAATGATCAGAGATCCAGGAATCAGCTCAAGGGGAAAAGGCTGGTAGCAGAGACATCAGACTCCCTCAGAACTTCTGATGCCACACCAGGATTGAACAGAAAGAATGACAAATGACTTCTCTTAATAAGAGTATCTGATGATACAAGATTTGTGTAAATAGACCAGATTTTTTTTTCTTCTTCCTTTTTCAAGGCCTTTATATTACTAGGTTTGCAGTAAAATGGGGAAACCTTGACTCCATCCTGTGTATTGTAATATTCTTTTTAACGGCACAATCCGGGACGACCAACTTTGGCTAGAATGACACTTAGCTCAACTCCTTAAGAGACAATCCTGACCAAATCGGTCACGAGAAGGTCAAGCTTGGTGTCTTACCAAGAGGAACCCTCGTGGCTGGAAATGAAGGGATGCGACAATGCCATCCGACATCATCTCTATTGAATTATTGTGATTGAAGTCGAAGCCAAACAGTATTCATGCTGATGTCAAGATATTTGTTGGGTGTAATGTGCTACAGAAAGTGTCCCACTGAGGCATAGGTAAAGGATTAAGTAAGAGTATATCAAATTAATATTATCCTATATCATTAACTATTTAGTTAAACTGTCAACATCTTTACTCATTAAAACTGGACTAGTCAATACAGAAGGCTGTTCCTGAATGGAAGAAAAAAGAAATAAGCATAATTGCATACATTTTTCTCCATGTTTCCTTTAGTCAGTATTTATTAATGAAGACAGAGGAATTTTCAGTAAAATTCTGCATTTCCTTTGTGACGATACTCCCAGATACCATGTGGCATTGGCTTTGATTAGAGTCACGAAATGTTTCCATTTTCTATTCATATTGTGATTTTTACTAGCATTTTCTTTTCCCGGTTGCTTATCAGTATTCATGAATGTTCTGTTTTTGTAGCCTTTTAGAAACGATAGAATTCGGAGGTAAATTTTGATGTAGTATGCATGACTGCTCTGTGGAATTAGCTGTGACTATATTCTTTATTCTTTTTTTTTTTTTCCTTTGTCAATTTTTCTAATGCATATTGTTGTCATTTTCACAATATTGTCTTTGTTTCTGCTTATCAATATTCATGAATGCACTGATACTTGATTCTTGTAATTATTGTAATTTAGTATTCATGACCGTCTGGCATATATTTTCTTACATTTTTCAAATATGTTGCTTTCTTGAGGTTCTCCATCAACAAGCTCTGTTTTTAGGCCCTGTTCAGACGAGCGATTTTAGTGGTCCGAATGCTAGTAGCGCGACTACTGAGTGAATGTTCACACATGGCGTTTACATTGGCCCGACTCGTCTCTCTCCCACTATTGTATCTCTCTCTCTCTCTCTCTCTCTCTCTCTCTCTCTCTCTCTCTCTCTCTCTCTCTCTCTCTCTCTCTCTCTCTCTCTCTCTCTCTCTCTTTTCGGTTGTTGATCATTTACAGCTGGTAATGGATGTAGAAGTGGTGGCATGTGCATATGTTTTATATCGTCGTTAGCAGCGGCGGAAGAGGAGACAGACGTTATTGAGTTCATCCTATCTTAAATGAGAGATTTACCCATGGAATGTTCTTTACTCTGTATCCAAAGTTAGGAGAACATGAACCCAATTTCTTTTATTACATGAGAATGCCTATCAAATCAGGATGACAGCCTGCCTACCATGAAAATGCAGTGGCTGTCGCCGTGTGTGTGTGGCCGCATAGCAACACTTGTTCTTTGAGTGGTTGAGCAGTTGAGCGACTGTGAAGAAAACCAAAGCCACTACTTATGTGCGCTCCTATTCACTTCCATTGACTTGGCAGTCGCGCTTCTAGCAGTCGCGCCCCTAAAGTCGCTTGTCTGAACAGGGCCTTACTACCAAATACCCTATAATACCTTTTATGTGGTTGCTAAGTTTGTAGTAACAGTATCATTGTAGTATTGCTATTATTATCTCCATTATGATTCTTTATATATATATATATATATATATATATATATATATATATATATATATATATTCATTATTATAGTCAATATCTTTAGGCCTCATTATTATTTTATAAATCTATTATTTTTTTATTTATTATTATTTTTTTATCATTTTGTTGCTGTTAATGATATTGCTTTTCTTTTAAGTGATCATGACTATCATCATTTCTGTCATTGATAGAACTCGTAATATTACCTTTAATTTTATTGATTATTTGTTGTTGTTAGTGATAATTGTTATCGTTATCACTGCTATTACCATTACCGTTATAATAACCATTACCATTATCATCATGTTTCTCATAATTACCATCACTATGATTATAATGATGTGAACAGAATCACTATTACTGTGAATACTCTTAATATTAATTCTTCGGATGTTATTATTCCATCTAGTAATACTAGTATTGCTAATAATATTGTCAGTTTCCTTATCATTATCATCATCACTATTATCATTATCACTGTCATCATTATTACTGTCTTCATCACCATCCTCTTCATTATCGCATCAAGGAAATATTGCAAAACGGCTAAATAAACAAGTTAATAAATGAATAAGTAAATATATATAGAGATCGATAGATAATTGATGAATAAGTGAATAGATAAATGTAAATATAGATAAATAAATAAAACGAATAAATAAACA
>NC_091561.1:8563007-8568007 GCF_042767895.1 Penaeus vannamei | reverse complement strand
TCTTTTCTTTCTCTCTTTATTTATTTTTTTTTTTTTCTTTTCTTTCTTTTTTTTTCCTTTTTTACATAGTGATACTTTCTCTAGGTTCCGGGTATTTCTATATCATTCTGAAAGACGCTCTTCGTTTTGTCAGAAAATAAAAGACTGGACATGTATCATACATGTTCTTCCTTTCTTTTGTTGGGAAGGAGAGACAGTCTCAGAATAATGAATATTTTGGCTAGAAATCATAACAAATGAATAACAGAATGCTGAGAAATGCTATTGAAAACAAAGTCATTGTTTATGCATATCATTTAAGAGAAATTAAAACGCATCACTAAATCATTAAGTAGAAACATCAACTTCGAAAAAGAAAAAGAAAAAAAAATCCGCGTTTCTGTCCAAAGATCCGCGCCGGCGTGAGTGCAGCTGAATGGGACTTCTCCGGCTACGCCCTCATTGCCTCCTTCCCCGGGCCTTACAGCGGCGTCGGCAGGTGAGTAGAAAGTGGTCCTCCATGAATTTTTTATCGACAAACTTCATCCGAGAGTTCGTGCGGCGTATATTGAAATTATGATCATAGTTGTCTTGGTCGTATATTGAAGTTATGATCATAGTTGCCTTCGGTGTGTATTGAATTTATGATCTTAGTTGTCTTCGGTGTGTATTGAAGTTGTGATCTTAGTTGTCTTCGGTGTATATTGGAATTATGATCATAGTTGTCTTCGGTGTATATTGAAATTATGATCATAGTTGTCTTCGGTGTATATTGAAGTTATGATCTTAGTTGTCTTCGGTGTGTATTGGAATTATGATCCTAGTTGTCTTCGGTGTATATTGAAATTATGATCTTAGTTGTCTTCGGTGTATATTGAAATTATGATCCTAGTTGTCTTCGGTGTATATTGAAATTATGATCTTAGTTGTCTTCGGTGTATTTTGAAATTATGATCATAGTTTACTTCAGTGTATATTGAAATTATGATCATAGTTGTCTTCGGTGTATATTGAAATTACGATCTTAGTTGTCTTCGGTCTATATTGAAATTATGATCTTAGTTGTCTTCGGTGTATATTGAAATTACGATCTTAGTTGTCTTCGGTGTATATTGAAATTATGATCTTAGTTGTCTTCGGTGTATATTGAAGTTGTGATCTTAGTTGTCTTCGGTGTATATTGAAGTTGTGATCTTAGTTGTCTTCGGTGTATATTGAAATTATGATCTTAGTTGTCTTCGGTGTATATTGAAATTATGATCATAGTTGTCTTCGGTGTATATTGAAATTATGATCCTAGTTGTCTTCGGTGTATATTGAAATTATCTTAGTTGTCTTCGGTGTATATTGAAGTTATGATCCTAGTTGTCTTCGGTGTATATTGAAATTATGATCATAGTTGTCTTCGTTCTATATTGAAATTATCTTAGTTGTCTTCGGTGTATATTGAAATTATGATCTTAGTTGTCTTCGGTGTATATTGAAATTATGATCTTAGTTGTCTTGGTCGTATATTGAAATTATGATCCTAGTTGTCTTCGGAGTATATTGAAATTATGATCTTAGTTGTCTTCGGAGTATATTGAAATTATGATCATAGTTGCCTTCGGTGTATATTGAAATTATGATCCTAGTTGTCTTCGGAGTATATTGAAATTATGATCTTAGTTGCCTTCGGTGTATATTGAAATTAGGATCATAGTTGTCTTCGGTGTATATTGAAATTATGATCTTAGTTGTCTTCGGTGTATATTGAAATTATGATCTTAGTTGTCTTCGGTGTATATTGAAATTAGGATCATAGTTGTCTTCGTTCTATATTGAAATTATGATCTTAGTTGCCTTCGGTGTATATTGAAATTATGATCTTAGTTGTCTTGGTCGTATATTGAAATTATGATCATAGTTGTCTTCGGTGTATATTGAAATTATGATCTTAGTTGTCTTGGTCGTATATTGAAATTATGATCTTAGTTGTCTTCGGTGTATATTGAAATTATGATCATAGTTGTCTTCGGTGTATATTGAAATTATGATCTTAGTTGTCTTCGGTGTGTATTGAAATTATGATCCTAGTTGTCTTCGGTGTATATTGAAATTATGATCTTAGTTGTCTTCGGTGTATATTGAAATTATGATCTTAGTTGTCTTCGGTGTATATTGAAATTATGATCTTAGTTGTCTTGGTCGTATATTGAAATTATGATCATAGTTGTCTTCGGTGTATATTGAAATTATGATCTTAGTTGTCTTCGGTGTATATTGAAATTATGATCATAGTTGTCTTCGGTGTATATTGAAATTATGATCTTAGTTGTCTTCGGTGTGTATTGAAATTATGATCCTAGTTGTCTTCGGTGTATATTGAAATTATGATCTTAGTTGTCTTCGGTGTATATTGAAATTATGATCTTAGTTGTCTTCGGTGTATATTGAAATTATCATAGTTGTCTTCGGTGTGTATTGAAATTATGATCTTAGTTGTCTTCGGTGTATATTGAAATTATGATCCTAGTTGTCTTCGGTGTATATTGAAATTCTGATCTTAGTTGTCTTCGGTGTATATTGAAATTATCTTAGTTGTCTTCGGTGTATATTGAAATTATGATCATAGTTGTCTTCGGTGTATATTGAAATTATGATCATAGTTGTCTTCGGTGTATATTGAAATTATCTTAGTTGTCTTCGGTTTATATTGAAATTATGATCTTAGTTGTCTTCGGTGTATTTTGAAGTTATGATCATAGTTGTCTTCGGTGTATATTGAAATTATGATCATAGTTGTCTTCGGTGTATATTGAAATTATGATCTTAGTTGTCTTCGGTGTATGTTGAAATTATGATCATAGTTGTCTTGGTCGTATATTGAAATTGTGATCTTAGTTGTCTTCGGTGTATATTGAAATTATGATCATAGTTGTCTTCGGTGTATATTGAAGTTATGATCATAGTTGTCTTCGGTGTATATTGAAATTGTGATCTTAGTTGTCTTCGGTGTATATTGAAATTATGATCATAGTTGTCTTCGGTGTATATTGAAATTGTGATCATAGTTGTCTTCGGTGTATATTGGAATTATGATCTTAGTTGTCTTCGGTGTATGTTGAAATTATGATCCTAGTTGCCTTCGGTGTATATTGAAATTGTGATCTTAGTTGTCTTCGGTGTGTATTGAAATTATGATCTTAGTTGTCTTCGGTGTATATTGAAATTATGATCTTAGTTGTCTTGGTCGTATATTGAAATTATGATCTTAGTTGTCTTCGGTGTATGTTGAAATTATGATCTTAGTTGTCTTCGGTGTATATTGAAATTATGATCATATTTGTCTTGGTCGTATATTGAAATTATGATCTTAGTTGTCTTCGGTGTATATTGAAATTATGATCTTAGTTGTCTTCGGTGTATATTGAAATTATGATCTTAGTTGTCTTCGGTGTATATTGAAATTATGATCTTAGTTGTCTTCGGTGTATATTGAAATTATGATCTTAGTTGTCTTGGTCGTATATTGAAATTATGATCTTAGTTGTCTTCGGTGTATGTTGAAATTATGATCTTAGTTGTCTTCGGTGTATATTGAAATTATGATCTTAGTTGTCTTGGTCGTATATTGAAATTATGATCTTAGTTGTCTTCGGTGTATGTTGAAATTATGATCTTAGTTGTCTTCGGTGTATATTGAAATTATGATCATATTTGTCTTGGTCGTATATTGAAATTATGATCTTAGTTGTCTTCGGTGTATATTGAAATTCTGATCTTAGTTGTCTTCGGTGTATATTGAAATTATGATCATATTTGTCTTGGTCGTATATTGAAATTATGATCTTAGTTGTCTTGGTCGTATATTGAAATTATGATCTTAGTTGTCTTCGGTGTATATTGAAATTATGATCTTATCTTTCTGTTAGAGGGAATCATGTTAGCTTTGGAAAACTGAAGAAAAGATACACACACACACACACAAATAGATAGATAGATATAGATATATTATCACTGTATTCCATTTGACAATTCGCTTTCATAACTGTAACGATAATCTGAAACTACGTCTCGAATGAACAATTGATCAAGTTCTATATAAGTACTTATATAGACCTTGCAATTGATAACATTATCACCTTATCAGTTATTCTCTCTCTTCTTTCTCCAGGCTTGTCTTCACCCCGTCCGGCCCCCAGGAAGCCAGGTACATCAGCATCCAGATCTTTGCTGCTCAGTATCTCAACTTACAAGATGTTAAGGTGATGGTGCTGGTGGTGGAAAATTAAGAGAAGGGTGATAAGAAGGGGATGAAGACAGGGAGGATGAAGGAGGAGGAGGAGGAGGAAGAGGGAGGAGGAAGGTGACGAGGACGAGGGGGAAGGAAGGGGAAGTGGAGGAGGAGGAGGGGGAGGGGGACGAGGAGGAGGAAGAGGAGAGGGGGGAGTGGAGGGGGATGGGGAGGAGGAAAAGGAGGGTGACGAGGGGGAGAGGGAGGGGAGGGGAGGGGAGGGAACGGGGAAGAGGATTGAGAGGGCGCGGGGGTGGGGAAGAGGAGGAGGAGGAGAAGAAGGAGGAGAGGGAGGGGAAGGGAGAGGAGGAGAGGGAGGGGAAGGGGGAGGAGGGAGAGGAAGAGGAGGAGGAGGTGTAGGTGGAGGAGGAGAAGGAGGTAGAGAAGAAGAAGAAAGCAGTGGGATAGTGACGGTCGTATGATCACAGATGATCTGTTTTAGTGATTCTTAACTACGTTTGAAATTATATAATTATGATGTTAATCATTCGAAATCGTAATTATAATAACAATGACGACAGTGTATGTTAGTTATAGACATATTATAACTATTAGCCTTATCATTTTCATTATAATCACTATTACTATTGTCATTGCTGTTATTCTGTTATCATTATTATTAGTGGTAGTAGTATTGGCATTATCATTAACATTTTCATTATCATGTTTATCTGTATTATTATTGTTCTTATAATAATTATTATCATAAAGATTATCATATTTATGATAGTTACTACTAATATAT
>NC_091561.1:8550507-8555507 GCF_042767895.1 Penaeus vannamei | reverse complement strand
TTCAAATAAAGACTATGCTTCCTGAACGTAAATAAATAAAATAAATAAATAAAAAAAATAGAAAACGATTTCTAGAAGGTGTTAATGCATACGCAGTGCCAGTGTGTACCTTTATATACAGTCGACGTCAAAGCCAAAACTGTTTATTCCTTTAATTACAATGGTTATAATTACAGAGATGATCACATCATACAGCAATACGGTATAAGTAGAGACAATATCAAGTACATTGATAGGAGCGTTATGAAGTGAAATAAATCAAGATGATGTTATTGGCAACCTCAAAGATGCTCCTTTAATTTCATTTTGAAAATAATCAAGTAGGAGATGCCGCTTATATTTTGTAGAAGGTTGTTCCAGAACTCGGGTCATCGGCTTTGCATTCGTATTGACCCTGTTTTTGTTTTCTTTTGACCTTTCTCTGGCTTGGACGCCTGCTTTGTTATCTGTTGTTTGTAGAAGCATTAATCAGTCAGGATAGGTTCCCTTTGTGAATCAATATACATGTTATATTGCCATTTTTTGTTGAACTTATAACCATTGCGATATGTTTATATGGGGGTTATGCGGTCATGTTTATTTATCTTATCTGTCATCTATTGTAGTTTGTTTGCTCTTTTTGTATTTGAATTTTGTTGGCTGAGTCAGTAGTTTATAATGCGGAGTGCAATGGTCTATGAAACGGCATAGTTTGCTGAACTATTTGGCAAAAAAGCGTCCCATTGCTACGGCGACTTGACTCTGGCTCATGCGCAATGTGAGTGAAGTAAATTATTAAATAAATCCTAATAGAAATATGTTTTCTTTTATATCAGTGTGTATATCATAATCATATTCACCATATCAAATTCATTATCATAGTTATTGTTAGTGCTTTAATTTCTTGTGAGAATAATAGTAATATTTTTTCCTCGTATCTCTTTTTATCACTTCTCTTTCTATCCCCTGTTATATTCCTCTTCAGCCTATATAACCCCATACATATCATGCAAAAGTTACTCTTCTTCGTTTTGGTGATATTTTGAAAACGAGTGAGTGGTCCTTAAACCAGCCCCCCCCCCCCTCCCACGCACACACACACACACACACACACACACACATACACACACACACACACACACACACACACACACACACACTCAAACGCACATGCAGAAGAAATAGACACTGAGAGGGTCATGAGTCTCCACCGACGCAATCAGTTCATGCTGTTGAATATGAAAAGATTGAGAAACCTTTTTGACTTTTTTATTCTCCCTCTTCTGCTTAATCTCCTTCTTTTTCTGTTTCTTCTACTTCTGCTTCTTCTTCTTCTCCTTCTTTTTCTTCTTCTTCTTCTTTTTCTTCTTCTCCTTCTCCTCCATCTCCTTGTCGTCCTCCTTCTTCTCCTAGTCCTCCTCCTCCTCTTTTTCCTCTTCTTCCTACTGCTCCTATTGCTCCCTCACCTTTTCTTCTTCTTCTTCTTCTTACTAACGATGTGACTAACAGGGAAGACAAGTGTCAGTATGAATATGTAGGAATGATATAAATTAATACTTCCGTAATACAAAATATTCAATTTTCATTTTCTAAAAAAAAAAAAAAAAAAAAAAAACGTGACTCTGGTGAAGATGCAAGAGGCAAACGGTGATGGCACGATAGATTAACGTTTAAATATTTCACTTCCATCAGAATTGCGATTTAGTGAGGTGGTAAGAGCTAAGTAGTAATTACATATTGCATACGTGGATTCATAACGTATTACAGTGCATGGAATCATAACACATTACAGTACGTGGGATCATAACATATCACAGTACGTAGAATCATAATGTATTACAGTACGTGGAAACATAACACATTACAGTACGTGGAATCATAACACATTACAGTGCATGGAATCATAACACATTACAGTACGTGGAATCATAACACATTACAGTGCATGGAATCATAACACATTACAGTGCATGGAATCATAACGTATTACAGTACGTGAAATCATAACACATTACAGTACGTAGAATCATAACATATTACAGTACGTAGAATCAGAATGTATTACAGTACGTGGAATCATAATATATCACAGCATGTGGAATTATGCGTTCCCATCTATAGTCTTTTTTTCTATTTTCAATGAGTCTCGCTTTATTTCAGTTGCCTTGCTTCCAGTGGAGAGCTAATCCCCATAAGGAAGAACATACATTTTAGTAAAACCTTATCCTTTGTTCATATGATGTTGCGTGCTCACGAGTTACTTGTGGACGGATGTATATATTACAATTTGAATAGACAAACGAATGTTGTTGATAACGAGAGGAGAAAAGGAAAGAGACAAAGTTTCAAGGACTCTGTCTATGATGACTGATGTCTACTAAGGAGACCTGCCAACCATTTCAAAATTATTAAACTAATAATAATAATAATAATATGAAATAAAAATAAAGAAAAACAGAACAGCTTAACTTTAATAAAACACTGTCTATATATTATCCCTATATGTGCAGTTATTCCCAAAATATATCATTTGAAACGCCATATGTATCTGTTTCATTAACTATATAGTTTAACAGGCCACTGCTTATGCAAAAATCTGATATAAAAGAGGAAACAAGTTACTAACGAAAGCTATGGTCGCCTACATACCTCGCCTCACGGATGAATACCATAAGTGACGGGTTAACCTGAGAGCGTCTCGAAGAGGTGTTGCCGTTGTATACTCTGTGTGTTTGTTTATATATAGATTGATTGATTGATTAATTGGTCGATTAAGAGCGACGGGAAATCGGACGGATTTGTAGCGGATGACGTATGCGAGGGAAATCAAATGAGCCAATTAGATTCGTGCGTGAAGGTGACGTGAACATAGACACCCAATAGAACCAATCAGATATGGAATAGATCATCACGTGACAATAGAAGCTGGGTTTAGGACAAGACTGTTGAAATTCAAATCAGTTCCATCATGGCTAGGTAGTGTGTAGGCTGTGAGAAATGTTATTTAGATTTCACTGTGAAATATCAACAAAATAACGAAGCAAGCTTACTAAATCTACATCACGGTGTACTGCCAGTGGAAGTACAATGCCCGCAATGTAAGACATCGTGTCATTACAGAAATGACAGACACCAGTGGGTTTGTGGTGCATGGAAAAGAATTGAAAAAACAAAACGAAGAAAGTAGTGTAACTTTGCTGTAAGTGAACGCAATTCCCACCAACAACAACCTGGAATACCCCGATAATCCTAGTGACCCGCAGCCTAGCCCGCCTGGAGTTAAGATTGAAGGTAAGATGAGGTCAAACCTGCTCCTGGGTCTGGGCTCTCTCCTGCCGGAACATACGAGGTGAGATTTTGCAGACCAGTCGGGGGTAGGGGGGCCTCAGCCCCTCTGAAAGGGGGTATAAGGGGGCGAATCCCCTTATATCTACAGAAAACGTGTCAGATACCTGGTTTACAGGGCTCTATCCTGCCGGAACATACGAGGTAAAGATTTTGTAGACCAGTTGGGGGATAGGGGGGGGGGCGGCAGCCTCCCTTGAAAGGGGGTTTAATGGAGCGGAGCCCCCTATACAACCCGGAAATGTGTTAATATACTATGCTTAGTATACCGATATTTCTCGAAATTCCCAGATATGTAGGCCTATCATGCCCTCCCCAGCTATCGAGACCGATATCGTAGTTATGCTTCGTTTGCGAAGGAAATGAGTGCTAGATTCGTTCGAAACACGACGAAAGCTATTGGAAAATTATTCTATTCACCCAAAAAATGGTGTGGGATTGCATTTCCAAATTTCCCGATAGAAGAGAGAGTTGTGTTTCTTTTTCTTTTTTTGTGTGTTTAGGTGAGACGTGGCTCTTTTGTAATAGTTCCCCTTTAAAATAAACGAAGGAGCATGTAAACTGGTATAGAGAAAACGTAATTTTGAAGGGTGACTACTATGTATTGCTATTGTAATCGTCATGACAAGATCATAACATTAATGATCATTGTTCTTACTATTATTGTTATCATTATTGAAATCATTACTCTCATTATTAATATTACTAACATTATCATCATTATCAATATTATTATTATTATTATTGTTTTATTATCAGCATCATATCTTCATTATCATCAGTATTATCATCATCATTCTTATCATTATTGCTATTGTTATCATTATCATCATCATTATTATAGCATCCTTATCATTGTAGTCATGATCACTTCTAGTATCATCATTATCATTATCATTACTATCATTATCGCTATTATCGATGTCGTTATCATTATTTTCGTCAATATTACTTTCATTTTAAATTTTACCATTATTATCATTATCATTATTGTTGCTGTTATTATTATTATCATTATTGTTGCTGTTATTATTATTATCATTATTGTTGCTGTTATTATTATTATCATTATTGTAATTATTATTACCATTGTCATTATTATTATTATTATCATCATCATCATCATCATCATCATCATCATTGTCCTCATTATTATCATCATTATCATTACTATCACCATCATCAAAATCATTATTATCATTATAATTATCATTATTACTATCATTATTATCATTACTTTCATCATCAATACTATCATCATGATTATTATTGTTGTTATTGTTGTTATTATTATGAATATCATTCTTATCATTGATGTTGCTATTATTGTTATTATTACTATTTTCTTTATCATCCTATTTATCATTATCATTATTATCATCATACTATATGTATCATTGTTATTATTACTATTCTTATCAATACCATTTTACTATTATTATCAGTATCATTATTACTATTGTTATTATTATTATTATCAATATTATTTGCTTTTATCATTATCATGTTTTTTTTTGCTCTCATTGTTATCAGCATCCTCATTATTGTTACTATTATTAGTAATATTATTGTTATTATCATTATTATTATTATTATTATTATTATTATTATTATATCATTACTATTATCATAATTATTATTATTATCAATATCATTATTATAATTATTCTTATAGT
>NC_091561.1:8535507-8538007 GCF_042767895.1 Penaeus vannamei | reverse complement strand
GGGGAGAATGTTGCATTATGTTATGAGGGAGGTGTAGCCAAGGATAATGCACGTTCAATGATTGGCTGCCTGTGTCGATATGTGTCAGGACGGAAGCTGTAGTTACGACAACAAATCAGCTGACAGTAGTGCACCTGCTCTCCCCTCAGACGGAAGTGGGACGTGGAAACAAGGGGAAGAGAGGAACAGAAAGGCTAACTAAAGGACAGCGTCTAAGATACAGTGACGTTAGGAATCCGTCGCTTTCTTCCTTACAGGTAATGTTTTGGTTACTCCAATCTGCGCTCGGGTTAGCTTGCTTTTGAAAAGAAAAAAAATAGTCCTGAGGAAAAGGTATAGTTTAGTTAATCGTCATTCAGTTGACTCGAGTGTAAAGTCTGATTATTTGTCTAATTTGCTAATTTCCTGTGTTCAACTTTCGTTAGACCTAAAATTAGATCAATTTATCATCGACAATTTTTTTTTTTTTTTGGTAATCAAGGCCAAAAAAGGACAGTGGATCCTACAACCCCATCGGAACTACAGTGAAATACAATAGATTTAACACCTATCCTCAATATCAACGTAATTTCTCAAAACCTATTTATTCCCTTCAAAATATTCATATTCCCGGTCATTGGGTTTCATCATTTGATATAAAAAACTGAAGTGATCGCATTCAGATGTCGGCAACCGGACAAATCAACCCAGATATTCCCTCAAATTTTTCGAACTAGTGTCAATATTTCGAATATCTGCAAGTCTCACTTTGCTACCGTCCGACCTATGATAAAGCTATATTTTCATTACTGTTATTAGACCGACTGCACGTCCTGCAACATGTGCGATGCTCTTATCAAAACAGCTTCATTGATTATCATTTGCAATCGAATAACCCGTTTTACCCATCGGATATGTCGTTATGTGGGTTTATAAAGGTACGTTTCACCCGGAGAGTATGACCGCTGGGTGTGCTGTAAGTGCTGGCCGATCACCGTCACCCGTCGTTAGCTACACTGTTACCGTTAGCTGATCCTAATCGTAGTCTATTAGCTCTAACAAGGGTCATTTGGCTGGCGTTAGATAACCTGCCCGTAGCGTGATTTTTGTGCGACGCTGTTAGATGTTGTGACTATTTTTATTTATTTATTATTTTTTTGTGTGTGTGCCTCGGTTGTTATGTTAAGATTGTTGTTGTGGTTGTTCCAGTGTCTTTGATTGTTTATTTGTTTAATTCCTTGCATGGTTAATCATGGTGTTTCTGCCTTATGTTCCATGTTTGTATGATGTACTGTGCGTCACTTCCTATGTGGACATCATGAATATGTACATGTACAACGGAGGCATATCTAACAAGGTGTTTGGGGAAAGCATGTGTTTTATGCAGGGGCTTACACAAGGGGGGAGGGGGTTGTTATCAGGCAAGTCTTCGCAAGCACTCATGCACGGCGCTCCGGTTGCAAGCGGCGGCTAAAACGAACAGCTGGTTATCCTCCCTCTCGACTCCGCGGAACCTTGTCATGGTTTATCATTATCAAAGCAAAAAATACAGGCATCGGTTAAATTGCTACCGCTGTTCGTTTATCTGTCATGCTGTCTTCTTAGTTTTATATTTTTTATTTTATAGGTACAGTTATAGAATGTAATACAAATGTGTGTGTGTATATGTATATATATATATATATATATATATATATATATATATATATATATATATATATATATATATATGTATGTATATATATATATATATATATATATATATATATATATATATATATATGTATATATGTATATATGTATGTATATGTATATATATATATATATATATATATATATATATATATATATATATATATATATATATATATATATATATATATATATATATATATATATATATATATATATATATGTGTGTGTGTGTGTGTGTGTGTGTGTACAGATATAGGTAGATAGATATAGATATTCTATGATGAGAACAAGCGATAGTAGAAAGAAACACTTGCAAAAGAATAAATAGAATTAAGCAAAAGAACGCTGAAATAAAGAGAAAATAGGTGAACGAGAGAAGAAAGGAGAAGGAAAGACGTGAATGAAATAAAAGCACAACGAAAAAGAGGAACGGAAAAGGGAAAAGACTGGAAAGTACAAAGCAGTGATAGAAGGTGAGCGGGAGGAAGAAAGACAAAGAAAAATAAAAAAGAACGAATGGAGAGAGAGAGAGAGAGAGAGAGAGAAAAAGGGGGGAAGTGTATAAAGAGGATAAAGCTATAAAGAAGAAATAGAAACGTGGAAGATGAGAGGAGAGGGAGACGGGGGGGAGGGGGGAACATGTGACGTCATTGCTACTGGTAGATACATCAGATAACTGCTTCATCGCGGACTGTTGATCATTATCTAAAAAAAAAGATAAAAAAATTGTATTGGCGCCGCTCGTTCTTCATCTGTCTGTGTCCGATTGCATGGCTAAGAGCGCCGTGACTTGCAATTTTCGTTTTTCGTTGTGTCTTGTCTGGTT
>NC_091561.1:8515507-8525507 GCF_042767895.1 Penaeus vannamei | reverse complement strand
GAGAGGACGGAGAAGGGGAGAGAGAACGGAGAATGGGAGAGAGGGATGAGAAAGGGAGAGAGGACGAAGGGAGAGAGGACGGAGAAGGGGAGAGAGGGATGAGAAGGGGAGAGAGAACGGAGAAAGGGAGAGAGGACGGAGAAGGGGAGAGAGGGGGGAGAGGGGAGGCACAAGGGGCGGAGGGTGATTTGCTGACACCCCACAGGGATCGGCGTGAGAGGGGGAACTTATGTGTTATTCTGTCTATCAATATGGTTATCGAGCTTATCTCTGTTCTTTGAGCGGTCGTCGTTAATCAGCTGGTGATTTGTGCTTTTATTTTGCTGTTGTTAATGATCTTGTTGTTGTTTTTGCATTGTAATGGCTTGTTGTAGGAATTGCTCGTTGTTGTTGCTCGTTTGTCGTTTGTTTTGCCCTGTCCTCGTCGGCGCTTTCATTGTTGCTTATTCCTCTATTTACAAGCAAGCGACTCCATTCCTATTGTGTTTTCTATCCCCGTTCCTACTTGCCTGGTCCTCATCCCTCTCTTTATACGCTACTCTTTAGACTAGTGTATAAATCTCTCTCTCTCTCTCTCTCTCTCTCTCTCTCTCTCTCTCTTTCTCTCTCTCTCTCTCTCTCTCTCTCTCTCTCTCTCTCTCTCTCTCTCTCTCTCTCTCTCTCTCTCTCTCTCTCTCTCTCTCTCTCTCTCTCTCTCTCTCTCTCTCTCTCTCTCCCTGTGTGTGTGTGTGTGTGTGTGTGTGATCTCCTTGTGTGTGTGTGTGTGTGTGTGTGTGATCTCCTTGTGTATGTGTGTGTGTGTGTGTGTGTGTGTGATCTCCTTGTGTGTGTGTGTCATCTCACTATTCTTATCCCAGCTTATCTCCGTCTCTGTTTCCTTACCCATTCGCCATCCCGTAACTCCGTTTCTGTTTCTACTTTCAACATTTGATATTTACTTGTGATGTCTATTCTTACGAATCCCCTCAGTTCTGCATCTGTTCAATTTCCAAGCGCCATTTTCATTACCCAACGGGAACTCTCATGCAAATTACACTTCTGCCTCTTCTTGTACCCATATCTTTATAACATTCTCTCGCAGTTCCCTCAGTCAAAATACCTCATAAAATAACAATAGCTCGTACTCCATACTCACACCTCTCCCTCACTCCTTCACAATGCCTTATACTTCATTCCGCCAAAGTCTCTAACTCATAAAAACAACAATCTTTCATTCGCTTTGTATATTACAACAAAAACAAACTCATGACACTCAACACACAAAATACTAACTGTAGTTCGGCCACATACAGTTAGTATCAGCATAACAAGAGGGCGTTGGTAAGGGCCCTCCGACGCCGTGAGAGCCGTGAGAAAGGGAGTAGGCAAGGTAAGAGAAAGAGACAGAAGATACGATAACAAAATAAGACCAATTTAGCGTGTTTAGAGTAGAACTAAAAATAGAAAACTGAGAAAGAATGTAGACATGGAGGTGTGAAATAAGAGAAAATCAGTGTGTTTGAAGAAGAAGAAAAAACATAAGACTGAGGGAAAATGTAAACATACGAGGTGTCAAATAAGACAAAATTAATGTGTTTCGGGAAGAAGAAGAACAGGAAACTGAAGAAGAAAGTAGAAATGGAGGTGTTCCCTTGTTTTCCAAAGAGACGAGATGATCACCGCTAAAAGACGACGATTTTCACCAGTCGTTCCCTTCCGACACTTCGCTTAAGACTGTGTGGGAACAACTTTTCACCTTTACTTAGTAGTTACCTGTTGCGGTGATTGCAGTGTCTTCAGTACAACGTTATGCAAGCGCCGTGGGCCATGGATCCCCTGAGGTGAATTCTTGCCTCATACACACACCAGAAACGTCATTATTCTGTGGTATCCATTAGAGGGTGAGACATTTTTTTTCTCTCTCTCTCGCTTGTTCTGTTTTCGTTAACGGAGATGGTTCATGGCCTTAAATGTCAAAGAAGAGTTGGTGTTTTGTTGCTCTGGGTCCTGTGTATACGTTGAGAGCAAGAGAGGGAGACAGAGAGAGAGCGAAAGAGGGAGGGAGAGAGAAAGAGATAAAGAGAGAGGGAGAGAGAGAGAGAGATAAAGAAAGAGAGAGGGAGAGAGACAGACAGAGAGAAAGAAAGAAAGAAAGGGAGTAAGAGAATGAACCTGATCATATGAGTGCAGACTTTCAATACCCCTTTTAATACCCACATGAACCTTCCCAACAAGCATCACTTCAACCACCATAACCACCATGAAATGCCACCATAACTAACACCATCCTCCCCTCTGCAATCTAGTCTGTACACGCCCTTCGTCGCACAATACACACGCAGCCAGGGCGAGCATCTGGCATCTCAGCATTCCTGGCGCGATGCTGTGGCTATAAATGAGAAAGTGGATTTTCTCTGACAAATCTTTTATATAAAAAATAAATACGTTTTGGTTTGATTAGTGTGTGTTTGGCTGGTCAAAAATCCGCTGTCGACTTAGTTAGCGTCTCGGGAAAGATCTGTTATTTCTCTCTCTCTCTCTCTCTCTCTCTCTCTCTCTCTCTCTCTCTCTCTCTCTCTCTCTCTCTCTCTCTCTCTCTCTCTCTCTCTCTCATTCACTCACTCTCTCTCGCTCGCTCTCTCCCTCTCTCTCTCTCGCTCGCTCGCTCGCTCTCTCCCTCTCTCCTTCTCTCTTTCTCTCGTTCTCACTCTTTTCCTCTCATATTTTTTTATTATTTTTCTAATCTCTCACGTTTTTATGACTGAGGTTCTGGAGTATGATTGTTATTTCGTACCCTAAGTGCCTTTGGCAAAGATCACCTCTATGAAACTCTTATTTCTTCTCTCTCTGAAGTCTCCTTTTAAGATTCTCTCAGACTCCTCTATTCTGATGATTTGTTCCTTAAGGATTTTGCTTCAGGATATGTTTTTTTTTTTTGTTTTTTTGTTTTTTATTATTGTCCTCTTGTGACTTTACAGAAACGCAGATTTGATTCCTAAAACTTTTTACACATCCACTATACATTAGCTTGTATCTTTTTACACATGCTAGCTAGAATGTATACTGACTTTATTCACTTTTCCAAACAGAAAGTTGAAAATAGAAATATGGCCCAAAAAATACAATCAATGATTTATTTTCCCAATAGATCTGAGTGAATTTGTTTGGATATCAAAGGCAGAAACATTTTGAAATACATTTTTTTTTTTTTTTTTTTTTTTTTTTTTTTTTTTTTAGAGGTGTGTTCCATTCGCTTCGGTTCTTTGGCCTCTCTTGGTGGCTTGCGCCGTTGTGGCTCCGAGAGGTGGCCCAACAAAATCAAAGAATAATTATGTAAACCTGATTATCCAATATTTTTTACGAATCTGTAACTGGAAAATTCAATCAACTCAGCAATTCCAACTTCTACAATTTCGAGTCGGCCGACCAGGAGGTGCGAGCGCCGACGTGCGTGCACATGTGCGTGCGCGCGATGCGTTCACACACGCGCGCACGTGCTTCCCTTACACGAACGCTACACCCTCGAGAAAAGAAAACAAACAAGAAAAGAAAGAAAATAAACGAGAAATCACAACCTATAGAAAATATCCATAAAAAAGGAAAAAAGACAAAAATGGGAATCCGCAACGTAGGAGTCTGTGAGCAGGAGAGAGTCCTTGTAATTTTAAAAAAGGAACCCGCGTTAGGAGCGTATTAGATTAACACGCCTTGGTTAACCGCGCCCAGATTAGCCGGGTCCAATCAGTATGCTAATCAGGAGTAATGTGATTGCCATGCGCCTGCGGTTGTGATTGTGTTGATACTCACCGACGGGTGTGAGAGTGAAGGGCTACTGAAGCGGAAGTGGGCGTCGGGGTGAGGGACGGAGGGAAGGAGGGAGGACGGACGAAGGGGTGAGGGACGGATGGAAGAGGGAGGGAGGAGGGACGGATGGGAAGTGGGAGGGAGGGAAGAGGTTGGAAGAAGGGAAGTGGGAGGGAGTGAGGACGAACGGGCGGAGGGGTGAGGGACGGATAGAAGAGGGAGGAACAGGTTGGAGGATGGGAAGTGGGAGGGAGGAAGGGAGGGAAGAGCCTGGAGGAAGGGAAGGAAGGAGAGAGGGAGGAGGGAAGAGATTGGAGGAAGGAGAGTGGAAGGGAGGGAGGGAATAAGAGATAGGAGGGGGTGGAGATTGGAAGAGGGAATAAGAGATTGGAGAAAGGGAAATGCGCGGGAGGGAAGGAGGAGGGAAAAGGAGACTGGAAGAAGGGAAGTGTGAGAGGGAAAAAAGAGACTGGAGGAAGGGAAATATGAAGGAAGGAGAGAGGAAGAAACAACGAATGGTCGAGAGAGGAGTGGAAGAGGGAAGAAGAACAGAGTCGATAAACAAAAATGTGAGAGAGGAACGGATAGAAGATGGAGGAGGAGATAATAGAAGAAAAGAGCGAGAGAGAGAGAGAGGGACGAAGGAAGAGGGAAATTGAAACAAAGATAAATGTGAAGCAAGAAGGAAACACGCTGATGTGAGAGGAAAATGAGGAAAGAATAACGAAGGAAGATTGAATAGAAGAGAGAAAGACGAATGAGAAGAGAAGGAGGTGGCAAAGAGGGAAGAAAGACTGGAGTAAGAAGAAAAAATTGAGGAATGGAAAGAAAGGAAGAATAAATATAGCCGAATAAAGAGGTAAGATGAAGTTTCAAGAAAGCAAAGGAGAAAGGGAAGGTGAGATAAGAAGAAAGAATATGGACGGGAAGAAGACAGAGAAAGAGAGAAGGGTGGGTAAGAAAGAAGAAAATAAGGAAGAGGAATAGACGAAAAAACAGGAATTAAGGGGAATAAGAGTGAAAAAAAGGATAATTCATAAAGAGACAAAGAAGGGAAACAAAAGAGAGAAAGAGAAGAATAGTAATGAAGAGTGGGAAGAGAGGATAACGAGAAAATTTTGAAAGTGAGAATGAGGGAGACAGGGAGTGGCGAAGGATTGAGAAAGAGAGAAAAGAAAGACTTGAAAAGAAAAATAAGGAGGAAACGTAGAGAAGAGAAGAAGAAAATGAGAAGAAAAAGAAGGATATGGAAAGAAAAGAGAGAAGGAAATGTAGAGAAAGAGAAGAGATAAGTTGAGAGACAGAGGAAAGGGGAATGGAAAGAAAGAAGAGATTGAGATAGAGGCAGACAGAGAAGATAAGAGAAAGAGAGAGAGAGAGAGACGAAGAAAATGGAGAGGGAGAGGAGAAACAAAAGGATAGGAAGAGAAGAATAAACGAGAGAAAAGGGAGAAAAAAAATAGAAAGAGAGAATTAAGGAATAACATGAAAAAGGAAATGGAAATGGTGAGAAAGAGAAAACAAAAAAAAAACTGCAAAGTCCTTTTTTCTCATTTTGTTGCGGTTGGAATTCGTTGTGAACAATTATTTACAAATGCAGAAGTTTAATTAATTCACGGATAGCAGAAAGAGAGAGAGAAAAATAAACAGCGTAGATAGAACAAATAAGAAAAAGAGGAAGAGAAAAGTTTAATTTCAATTCACAGCAAAATAGATGAGAGAGAAGAAGAGTAAGACAAGCAGAAAATGGAGACAGGAAGCGGGAACGAACGAATAGAGGGAGAGAGGAGGGGTGAGGGGGTGAGGGAGAGAGAGAGAGAGGGGGGGAGCGAGAGAGAGAGAAAGAGGGGTGGGAGGGAGAGAGAGACAGAGAAGAAGGAGAAAAGAAAAACGGAGGAAGGGAGGAAGAGAAAAAATATACAAGAAGAGAGAGAACGAGACAGACAGACAAACAAATTGAAAAAGAGATAACAATGAGGGAAGTACCGAGGGAGAAGTAAGAAAAAATAAAGTTGAAAACAGAAAACGAAAATTAATTGGAATGAAAGAGAGGGGAAATCAACAAACACGTGTGAAAGCAAATGAAGAGAACTAAGTGCAAAAGTACACCAAATAACCAGCGAATATGCAAATGGGAATAAGTCCAAAGACGAAAACCAAAAAAAAAAAAAAATTGAAAATAAAGATAATAACATAAATATCATCAAATAAGAAAACGTGGGAAAACAAACCATCTTGCGACAAGCAAAAAAAAAAGAGAAAAAACATTTTAAAAAACAAATGGGGAATAAGAACGAGACGAGATAAGCGGAGACAAGAAGAAATGCCAAGGAGTGTATACCTTGGAGCAGACGACGGTAATCCTGGTCTAGTGAATTAATTAAATCGTGGGGTTTATCCCTGTCCCTGATGACTGGAGAGCCGTGTTAATCCTGGCCCGCACAAACTAATGAAGTCTTCCTCTGTCTTGAACCGCTACGAAGAAGAGAGAGAGAGAGGGAGAGAGAGACCAAGAAAGTGTGCGGGAGAATGAATGAGCGGGGGAGATGGAGAGACACAAAGGTGATAAAGAGTGAGGGAAAGAGAGGGTGGGTGGGAGAGAGAAGAAGAAAGTGTGCGGGAGAATGAATGAGCGGGGGAGATGGAGAGACACAAAGGTGATAAAGAGTGAGGGAAAGAGAGGGTGGGTGGGAGAGAGAAGAAGAAAGTGTACGGGAGAATGAATGAGCGGGGGAGATGGAGAGACATAAAGGTGATAAAGAAAGAGTGAGGGAAAGAGAGGGTGGGTGGGAGAGGGAGAAGGTGGGTGGGAGAGAATGGGGGAGAGAGGGAGAGACACCAAGAAAGTGTGCGGAAGAATGAATGAGCGGGGGAGATGGAGAGACATAAAGGTGATAAAGAAAGAGGGTAGGTGGGAGAGAGAGAGGGAGAAGGAGAGAGAGACCAAGAAAGTGTACGGGAGAATGAATGAGCGGGGAAGATGGAGAGACACAAAGGTGATAAAGAAAGAGTGAGGCAAAGAGAGGGTGGGTGGGAGAGAGACACCAAGAAAGTGTGTGGGAGAATGAATGAGCGGGGGAGATGGAGAGACGTAAAGGTGATAAAGAAAGAGTGAGGGAAAGAGAGGGTGGATGGGAGAGGGAGAAGGTGGGTGGGAGAGAGGGAGAGACACCAAGAAAGTGTGTGGGAGAATGAATGAGCGGGGGAGAGGGAGAGACATAAAGGTGATAAAGAAAGAGTGGGGGGAGAGAGGGAGAGAGACCAAGAAAGGGTGCGGGAGAATGAATGAGCGGGGGAGATGGAGAGACACAAAAGTGATAAAGAAAGAGTGGGGGAAACAGAGGGTGGGTGGGAGAGAGAGACCAAGAAAGTGCCAGGGAGAATGAATGAGCGGGGGAGGAGAGACACAGTGATAAAGAGAGGGTGGGTGGGAGAGAGACCAAGAAAGTGTCAGGGAGAATGAATGAGCGGGGGAGAAGGAGAGACACAAAGGTGATAAAGAAAGAGTGAGGGAAAGAGACTGGGTGGGAGAGGGAGAAGAAGCGAGAGAGAGAGAGAGAGAGAAGAGAGTCTTAAAAAAGTGTGAGAGTAAAGAGTGATGTAACGAGCGAGAGACAGCGAGGGTCCTTGCTGGAGGATCGTCAGAATTTCGGCGTCTAACCCATCCAACATGATGCTTCGCTTTGCCTTCCAGGACCTCTCGCGCGCAAACCCATTTCTTGTATTTTGTGAAAGAAGTTTAATTTTTGTTCAAGAGACGTTCAGATTTCCGGTCGTACATCGAAGACTTGAGAATTCGCCCTGGAAGTTCCGATAGAATCCAAAGTTAACTAAACCATCGGCGGCGCGCATCGTGATTGGCGGGAAAGTTGTCGGCGTTGACCCGGCGGACCAATCAGCGGGCGGCGCCGTGTAAGCAAGGAAGGGGTTGCCGCGAAGCAAAATGCAGCTTAAATGTGTCAGTTGAAGCCGAGAGTCACCTTGTTACCAACGCCGCCACTCCCTCGGGAACCAAACTGATTAACTCTCTCCAATTGTTCCCGGCGTAATTACTTGCAATTTAATTAAGACAATTAAAAGTAATTAATTGAATTCTACGGCGGCTGTGATAGGCAAATAATGAGTTGCACTGAACCGGAAATCCCCCGGGAAGGCGGGAAGTAATGGAGAATTAATTAAAAGCAATTTGTTGCAAACCCTTGATATTCATGGTATGCATGGCGTTGAATAGGTCAGAAAGACGCGGGCGGGATGTGCCTCAACAAGAATTAATGTCGTTCCTTTATCAATTATCGGCGGAGCAGCACGCCCTAGAGGCCGTTTGCGGGCGTTCTGTCTCGGCCGCCCTTATCACGCCCACGCCCGTCACCCGCCTCGCAAGGAGCGCGTCGCCTCCTCTCTGTTGCAGGGACGCGGGGGGGGGGGGGGACGCGCCCTGTTGAAGATAAGGCAAAGTCTTTGTTTAAATCTCCCTTACAGAGACAGAGACAGAGACCAAGGCAGATAGACAGAAGAGACAAATAGGCAGAGAGAGACAGAGACAGTGACAGATAGAGATAGATAGATACATAGAGACAGAGACCGATAGACAGATAGATAGATAGATAGATAGAGACAAAGATCGATAGATAGATAGAGACAGAGACAGATAGATAGATAGAGACAGAGACAGAGATAGATAGATAGAGACAGAAACAAATAGATAGATAGACAGACAGATAGATAGATAGAGACAGAGACAGATAGATAGAGACAGAGACAGATAGATAGATAGAGACAGAGACAGATAGATAGATAGAGACAGAGACAGATAGATAGATAGAGACAGAGACAGATAGATAGATAGAGACAGAGACAGATAGATAGATAGAGACAGAGACAGATAGATAGATAGAGACAGAGATAGATAGAGACAGAGACAGATATATAGATAGAGACAGAGACAGATAGATAGATAGATAAATGGAGACAGAGACAGATAGATAGATAGAGACAGACACCGATAGATAGATAGTGACAGACACCGATAGATAGATAGAGACAGAGACCGATAGATAGACAGAGACAGAGACCGATAGATAGATAGAGACAAAGACAAATAGATACATAGAGACAGAGACCGATAGATAGATAAAGACAAAGACAAATAGATACATAGAGACATAAACCGATAATAGATGGAGACAAACACAGCCAACCGATTTTTAAAAACCCGACACATCCGATAAAAGCAAAAAAAAAAAAAAAAAAAAACGACAAAGACCCTTGCCCCCGCCCGCAAGACCCCCCCCCCCCCCCGAGAAGCGAAACGGCGCCCCCCCCCCCCCCCCCCACGGACGCCCCGAGGACATCCGGGTAGAGCGAAGGACGAGCCCGAGGATCACTGTTCCGCCGACGAACGCCCGGGTCGATATTTTCCGCGGGTTCGGGACCGTGTGAACGCGATATTGATTCTCCGCGAGATGGAGTGATAGCCTCGGCCACCTGTCACGTCTCGGAACATTACTCCACACGGGCACACGCATACACACATGCATATACGGACGGTCATGTTGGTTGGTTCTGTTTTTTTTTATGTTTTTGTCTTTCTCGCTGTGTCTTGTGTCTTTGAGTTTCTGTTTGTCGGTCTGCTTCTATTTTTCTCTCTCTCTCTCTCTCTCTTTCTCGCTTTCTCTGTGTGTTTCTGTTTGTCTGTCTCTCGGTGTCTCGGTCTCTGCTTCTGTTTTCAATGTCTTTCTCTTTCTCGCTATCTCCGTGCTTCTGTTTGTCTGTCTCTCGGTCTCTGCTTCTATTTTATGTCTCTCTCTGTCTCGCTATTTCTGTTTGTTTGTTTGTTTGTCTGTCAGTCTTTCGGTCTCAGCTTCTGTTTTTTTATGTCTTTCTCTTTCTCGCTTTCTCTCTGTGTTTCTGTTTGTCTGTTTGTCTGTCTCTCGGTCTCTGCTTGTTTTTTTATATGTCTTTCTCTTTCTCGCTCTCTCTGTGCTTCTGTTTGTCTGTCTTTCTCTCTCTTGGTCTCTGCTTCTGTTTCTGTCTTTCTGTCTCTTTCACTCTTTTCTTGCTTTCACACTCTCCGCTTTCGCTTATGGCACTTGTCATTTCTTTCTTAAACCCACTTGTTCTTTGTGTTGCTTGTGTCTGTTGCAGGTAAGATGAGCGCGTGTGTGTGTGTGTTTCATTGCGCTGTGTACGCTTTTGCTCTCACATGTTTCTCGATAAG